>NW_024582621.1:653307-672872 GCF_018398535.1 Haplochromis burtoni
TGTTTGAGTTAAATACAACTACTTTTTTTTTTTTTTTTACATTTTTGCAAACAATAACTTAATAAATGTATAATATATTGGAGATTATCTAGTTTTCATGAGACAAAACAGATTTGTATTATTAGCAAACGTTACTTTATATAAAATACTAGAGGAGTAAATAAAATCATTAACATATAGAAGGAAGATCACTTGTCCTATATGGATATGTGGTGCTTTTATTGAATATTTGCTATTTTCAGGCTAAATACAGGTACTGTCTCTGCAATAATCCTATACTTCTGTTGTTAATAAAGCACTAAGTAAAAGTCTTGAGACCCCCTCATTTATCTATATTTTGCTTCCAAACAGCCAGATTATCTTGTTGTTGTTGTTGGTTTTTTTTTTCTTCTTGCTTTTGTTTGTTAGTTTTTGTTTTTGTTAGTTTTAGGGTTTTTTTTAAGTGGTCTTTTGCACAGCACTGGAGTTAACTAACAATTCCACTGAAGAATAAACTTTTTTCAGCTGCAGCATTCTATGAAATAAATATTCTCCCTGGTGTTTTGTTTTTGCCACATTTCATTGCATTTCAGCTTTGTATGTTTTGGACCTTTGAGAATCTCGAGTTCGTAATAACTGAGCTGCCAGTGGCTCAGTGAGGCAGAAAATCATCAACCAACCTGTTTTATGTGCACATGTAATCAAGTGCTGAAAATATTATTTGTAATAATGAATCAAAAGCTCAAGTTCATGCTAATATCAAAAGCATTTTTACAAAAACATAAACATGTTAAATCCTGCATTTTACACGTCAATTATAATGTATTATCCATTTGATGATATGCTTTAAATACACATATCCCATAAAAACACTCATTAGACAGCATACACACTGATTTTGACCTTCTGTGTGTATTTATACTTGAACATCAACCTCATCTGCCTCTTCTTTACAATAGCAACAACAACAAATAAATAATAAGACGTTGGTCAGAGTGGTGCTCCAAAATGCAAAAAGGTAGAGTGTCTGACTGCAGTAGCTGTAGTCTGTAATCTGAAGTTGTTTATAATTGCTGTAGATCACTGCATTACCTGCAGAAATATGAGAGAGATCGCACAAAATGAATGATTTTGGTGCAATATCAATTAAAGAAACAGTTGAATAGAATGTGTTATATATTTCTAGTCTTCGGGCACTTGAGAGGAGAACAAACACAATCTTTGCGATGAATCCAGTCATTTTTTAGCTTTCATTATTTCTATTTTCCTTATCTGTTTTTTTTTTGGTGCAGCACCTAACTTCCTCCACAGCTAGAAACAAGCGATTTAAGCTCCTCCTTTAATCCCATCAGTACTTGAATTAGTATATTTTTGCTTAATTAGTCCTTTATTTTGCCAAGTTAAAGTCTCCTTGATGTTAAAAATGTCCATTTCCAGAGTAAACTGGTCAGGTTTAGGTTTAGGATCTGAACTTATCACTTGGTTACTTGAATAATTCCTATATTAACTATGCGTATAGTTTTGCTTTTTGTTTTCTTTCTCTGTCATACTTGTTGCTTGCTTAATGCGGTATTTTCTGCTGTGCAGGCGTCATGTTATTTTTCAAGAGCTGCCTGCTGTGGTTAGAAATTGAGTAAAACCCTTAAAGCTTACCAGCAATGTACCAGAAAATGAAGAAGACGGTGGTCACGGACCAACAAAGCAGGTTACATGACCCGTACATACACCATGCAAAGAAGGCAATGATGGGTCCACAAAGATAAATAGGGATGAAGGGAATTCCTGGACAGTCCTTGAAGTACTCCCCACCTTTTAGGCACAAAGACAAAATATCACCAGAACTTCTTGCACGTCACCTGTTTGATGACTATCTTATTATTAAACCTCTGGCTTTTCTCATGAACTGTTTATTTGATCTAGTCTACACTGGTGTGGTGTATTGTTGGGGACACAGTGAAGGGCTCGCTCATGGAGTCACAGTTTTCTTAATTCAACTGTTAAGCTTTTACAACTTCTGCTTTCTTGAGCGATCAGATCCTAACAAACAAAGTGTGAAGCAGACAGTCAATATGTGTCAATATGTGTGGGACGTCTTACTGATGCTGAGAGGTAGTCTCGGATGTTATGTATCTAATTTGTTTGGAATTCAGGCTGGAGAAGACAAAAACACCTTCAGCACCATCATTAGTTAAAGTGCAGGAGCATAAAGGGAAGCTATGGTATTCTTACAACTATGCATGTCATCTTCTATTGTCTGGTCCTGTTATCTCTGTATGTGAAGCAACTAATCTGTTAATAATATCATAAAAATAACACATGCTACATGCACTGGTAATATATATTCAGATAAATTCAGTCTGAATGTGCTGCTTCTCTCACTTACCAACTATCACTTGAGCAAAGACTGTGACGAATAAAAGCACTAAGATGCAAACTGAAGGGAGACAGAATAGATTTTTAACATCACAAATGAGACGGCTCAACAGCTGCAGATGTGCTGAACAGGACTCTCTTACCTAATGATCCTGTTTGTTTTGCCATTGTGCCAACTTTCACCAGCACAGATCCAGACAGTCCAGTTGTTTTTATTTGTCAGGAAAATGAAAAGATCAGCCTGCCAGAGAAGAGAAGCGTTTACTATCCATACAGTCTTGCATAATGAGCAAACACCCAATCCTCCCACCCCCAACAGAAAATAAAATCAGGCATTACCTTTCTGCTGTGTAAGACACCCAGTTTATCTTTTCTGGCTCTTTTGTGTATGTAAATGTTAGTAACCACCAACAACATAAAAAACTTTTAAAAAAATTTCCTTTGAAGGACACTGATAAAGTGGCTCCTCCCATTTGAAGTCTACCACAAAACAAACAACAAATTTATTTGAAAATTTTGGTTCTTTTCTTTTCTTTTTTGAAAAGTAACATTTAGTTAATGCAGGCTCCAGCCCCTCTGGATTGGATTGGGAGAAGAGAATGAATGGACAGTACTTATTGTAAATAGCCTATTAAACATAAATGCAAATATAAAAGAGTACAATACAGGATGTATTATGAAACACCGAACAAATCCACCAGTGGGACGATATGACACAAACGACTGAGTGTCATGTACTGATAAGCATGTCTTAACTGGCATTAAAAGTACTCACAAGTACAAAAGTAGCATAAAAATTGTTATACCTTCATTCTCTTTATAAGGAAACGTGTTTACCTGGAGGTGCACTGAAAAAAGATGTGAAGATGTATCAAGGAAGAAGCCTGCGCCACCAAAACAACAATGCTGGAGGATTAGTGATGAAACAGAAAGTTGTGTCCTCAGGAAGCCACGTATTTGCAAGCACTTCCTCTGGGGTTTAACTGCAGTTGGCATCTGTTTACAATGCATTACTGCTAATATTTCATTAGTCTATCACAGTGTTCTCTGATTTATTTTATAGAAAAAACCTAAATAACAGTTTCCTCCTCTCCACTGAACCCCCACTCATAAAATTGCTAAAACTGCCACTCCAGCCTTTCACTTTGCAAGCCTCTATGCTTCCCGCGTGAAATCATTACAGTCTCCACTGTTTCTCTTTTGTGACACCAATAATATAGGCAATTTAAAGGTTTTGCCATAATGAAAGGTGTATTCTACATACCAAACAGAACTGCATTGTATATGAACCAATCTGTTTAAAAGGGTTTGAACGAGTGTGATTGTAAAACACTTAATTTTATTACTTTCCCTAAACTGGCTAGGCAGATAAATGGTTAGTTTATCATCATTCATTAGATTTTTTTTAATCATGATATATAATAGGCTCTTATTCAGTGGTTTCAATGGTCCAGATTAGTCAGTTGTCAGTGGCAGTTGACTATTCACAGACACTAACCCTTTTCAATTCAATTTTATTTATGTAGCGCCAAATCACAAGCGCTTTATATTGCGAAGTAAAGACCCAACAATAGTACAAAAAGGAAACAAGTGACCCACTATGAGCAAGTGCTTTGGCGACAGTGGGAAGGAAAAACTCCCCTTTAACAGGAAGAAACCTCCAACAAAACCAGGCTCAGGGAGGGGCGGGGCCATCTGCTGTGACCGGCTGGGTTAAGGGCAGAAAGACTGGACAAACACAGGGTGTCCCGCGAGCCAAGCAGGAGAAGTAATAACTAATAATTTCGCACAGAATGGTGTATAGAGGTGTATACTTCAATTCTTAACCATAGTCGTCTTGCACAGAAACAGATATTTGAATAAATAAGCTTTAATATTGAGACAGTGCCAGATTGCAAATTTTAAACATCAGATACACTAAAAATATCTTTACTGTCCATTGTGCGATTGGGTCTAATGCTTTCTTGCACAGATAACTACCGTTTAGCGTGTAGGTCCAGAATTTCTGCTTTTCAGATAAAATCGATTAGCCACACAAAGCTTCCCACTCTTGTCTTTCATTTTTATTTCTGACATGACAAAATACGGCAGGTCTTTTATTTCAAATCTCAAGATTCATGATCCATAACTTACAGCGATAAACCTCTGACAGACTTTAATGATGCGATTACATTTTGAACAGTGAAATACAGAGAAGTGTTGGTTTCCACAGAAAACAAACCTACACTTTACAGAATTATAAAGTATTAAAAACTGCATTACACAGGATTTTTTTTGTATTTGTTTATTCCCTGATTGATACCATTACCAAATGATACCATTTCATCATTTACACTCAGTAATCCGAATTTGTGGCTCATCATGTAACAGCACATCTACAGATTCACAGATGTATCAGCTGAACCCTGGCAATGACTGATGCTGGGCGTTTATCAGCAAATAGGATGGCAGTAAACGATGTCAGTGGCTGATATTTATCTGTAGCGTCACTAAAAGAGTTTAATGACGAGCTGAGATCCTTGTGAGAAAAACCTTCCTCACATTTATAATATAGACGTGTTTTCCTGGGACAAACATGGAAACAAATAGGAAAGTAAAAATAATTTTGCTGTTGGAATCAGCTCTCGCATAAATTCTTAAACACCAGTGATCTTCTTGATTTCAGAATAAAATTCCTGTAAACAGTAGCTGCTGCAGAGGTTTAGAAAATGCTCATCTTTCAACACAAGATGCGCTGTCAAATCACACACTTACAACATATTCGTAAACATATCTGCATCAGCAGCATATTCATTGTGTGCGTCCAGTACCGTCATCGTTTCTGAACGTCGTTACACGTCGTCGTCGGGATCGGCACGGCCACACAGGCAGAAGCAGAGGAGGACCAAGAAGCCGCACATGAAAAACAAACCGATCAGGATGTAAACCAGAGTGGTGGTCCAGAAGGCAAACAGGTAAAGGGTCTTGTTGCAGTAGGTGCTCACATCTGTTGCGTTTTTGGTGTAGTTGGGCTGATAAATAGAGTAGATCCATACATTACCTTAAAAAAAAAAAAAGAAAGAAAAGGAAAACAAATGAAGTGAAGAATGAATAATAATTGTTTGATCTCTCTGCACATAAGCTGGACTTTAGTGTTTGGAGGCCTGACAGCTGACAGGATGTGCAGAGCAGCACTTGAAGCCTCACTGAGCTTAGACAACTATTCTAATGATCTTAATTCATGTTACATGTACCTCTCAGGGGTTTGTGTGTAGTAATCCATTAAAACAGCCATATATTGCCACCTAGTGGCCCTTGCATGTTACACCATTCTCATTCTCACCCTTCAAAAATATCTGGTTTTAGTAATCCAGTTTTTTCCTTCTCTGGATTATGTGCATCTAATCCATCTTACTTTTATCCTGGTTGTTCAAAACAGAACTTATAGGCTCACTCTGATCCAAGTACAGACTTTCAAACATGATCAAATTCAGATTACCAGCATTTTCATTAGGATGCTGGGGGTGCTAAAATAAAAAAATAAAAAATTAAAACAAAATTAGAAAGATTCCCAATTAACTGCCTGCAGTTTGTTAACGCCCTATGACAAATGGAAGATCTGTTCAGAACGCACCCTGCCTCTCGACCAATGGTAGCTTGGATAGGTTCCAGCGCCCCTGCGAGCCTGATAAAATTTGATTGAAGTTTGATGATAAACAGCTATTTTGGGAATATTTAATTAGCAAGAAATTTGCTATTTTATCCACAATCAAGTTTACCTCACCTACTTTATCATGACTCAGAAGCACTGTACTGCATGACCTAAATAACTGCACTACCACAAAAGCCACAATTAAGACAGATACAGTCAGCTACTGCTGGTGATGTCAGCTAGCAAAAGAGACAATTGAAAAGATGATTGAAAACATCAGCTGAGACATTTTCTGCACTTTTTGGCTCTGACAGAAAGCAGCAAACACTGAGAGCCTATGGATAGATTTAAGTCTTTAATGAGTTAAGGTTTATCTACTGTGATCACCTTTAACATTCTTAATTCATAACCTTTTTTTAAATAATGTCTTGATTACTTCTGAAAACTAGGCCCAGTTTCCCAGACATGGATTAATCCAAATCTTACACCACCATCATTTTCTAACATAACTTTACTAAATTTACTTCTTTATCCCTTCTTGTGAGGCGTTTGGATGCCCCTACCCAGGAAATACCAGTACTTGAGGGCGATAAGGCCATCGGGAAGTGTGAGACAATGAGGAAGCTGAGGAGCATTTTCTCAGAGACTTTGCACAACCTTAAGTATTTTTAGAACCAGAGTAGTCACGTCGCAGCAGTCACGTCGCAGGTTTAAGAAACTTCTCCATTCGCTAAACTTTTAAGAACTGGAAGCTACATCCATCATTCATATACAGATTGTGATCTGCTCTTCCCTCTGCCAAGAATAATGGCTATTGATCTTCTGACCAATGAGAAAAGAGAGCATATTGATCAATCAACACTCAACCCTAAAGACTACAGTCCTAATTTACATCCATGTTTTCGAGCTTGTACTCCTTGTTTTCGTAGCGGCTAGCTTCTTTCACGCAGTGCTAGCGTGGGATATCAGTTTTAATGATTAGACAGGGAATCCTGCACCCTGCATGAAGCACACTGTAAACATTGCCTGTTCTGTTTGCGGTGCTGAGAGCCGTTAATGTTTAATCTCTTCGGTGTGAATTTATGCTGGTTGTTTGTCCGTTGACCATGATTGCATTTACACAATTTTAACAGGCAGCCAACCAGAAACGGGTCACTTCCTTTACTTTTTAACTCACCAGCGATAAACCAGCAGAAGAGAAAGACAGATGTCAAGGAGTTCCAGGTTGTGCAGATTGTGCTCAGAGGGTTGGAGGTGCCTTCTTCGGGCTCCCTGGCGCAGGGCAAGCAGGAGAGCAACGACAGAATCAGGCCAAAGACTCCCACCACTATCAGATAGATGGGGATGAAGTGCTCACGCGGACACTCATGAAGGTATATTGTCCCTGGTGGACACAAGGAGGATGATTCAAAAAAAAGAACAATCTGAGCTGCCTGGAAAACTTTAATACTTGTGAACACTCAGTCAAGTAAGTATGGAGCTCACCAATTGCAATCTGAGCAATGGGCATGCCGCACAAAATCACTTTTGAAATCGCTGCAAGAAAAATCAAACACTGAACTCATTTTCTTCACATGATATTTACAGAAATGAAACTATGACACCAGTGTTCCACCAGATTTTACCTAGAGCGGGTGCTGGGGGTTGAGGATGGTTCCGGATGCGTCCCAGAAGGTTACTGTTCGCCATTTTTCCTAATGAGTTTCTTCACCTGCAAAGGAAGATAAAGAGCTGAGCTGGTGAGAGAAAAAAAAAATTGTTCAGATTCTTTTAAAGGTCAAAGTGAAGTTGTGCAAAGCGATTTTGAGCAGCCAGAAAAGGCGGTGACAATGAAGCAAACAAAACAAATCTTCTGATTACAATACAAGAAATTTGTATCTTTGTCTGTGAGCTCCTCCTTCGTCTGAGGCTCCTGTGCGCTCCAACCTACAGGTTTGTCAGGTCATCAAGCGGGCTATCAAACATCGAGAAATGTTTGAAAACGACCCAATTTTAGCATATGAACATCCACCACTTCTATTCTTTTTTAATTTTCCCCAATGTGATTAAGTACAACAGCTTGCTGGCAGCACACACACTAGGATTGGATACCAAACTCTGTATTTTTCAGGCTACTACGAAATCAGTCTGCAACAGATGTTTGGTACCATAACATGAGGACTGGTACCAGGATTAGAGGAAGAAAGAGAGCGTTCCTGTGATGTGTTGAGGAAGAACAAAAACACAGGATGGTGGCAGCGGTGGTGAGCCACAAACAATCTCAATTGAAAGGACTCTCAGAAAAAAAATTGTCATGGCAACACAGCACATCTAATCTGATGAAACACCAGGTCAGTCACAACATACTGTATATCTAAGACATGAAGATTATATCAAATCTGAAAACCAAATTCACTAGCAGAGCGGCAGCTAGCATTAACATTGGGAGATAATGAGGAAACTTTTAGTGAGACGTTGTTGTTAACAGTAAATCACCCTACCTTTATGTGAGATGGCACGTCTGAAATATTTCTATTTCACGGAGGAGCCATGTTCCACACTGAAGCTCTCTGAGCGCTCAATAAGATGTAACTGATTAAAAAAAAAACAAAAAACAACTTAACCCTCTCATTAAACTTTTTGTTGCTAATGCACAACCAAGTCCTGCAGTGGTACTTCTGAGTAAAAAAAAAACACCTCATAAAATATGTATGTGGGGTGATCAGGTTGTTAGTTTTTAACTGTTGCAAATTGGCAACGCCTGCCTTGAGAGGGTTAAATGGACACCTCTGAGTCTTGCAAAATTTTACATTCTTGTAATATTTATAGACCGTCAACTGAAACCTCCCAAATATTTCAGTGTCATTGCTAAAAATAAAAACAAAATAAAAGAGCAACTTTTATTAATTGAGAAGCTTTAAACAAAAAATGAAATTACTGACCAAAACTCCAATCATCGCATTAGACAAACATATTTTCATTTCATTGTAAATGAAGGTGATGGCATCGTGCATTAGTAGCTATGATAACACACTTTATAATTCATGGGCATGCGTCCAGCTATCAAGTGTGTCTCTTCTATAAAGTAGGAGAGACTCAGAAGAGAGAGTCCAAAACAATGAATACTACATTTCCCATACTGCAGCTGGACCCCATCTCTCATCGAACAAATTCCCATCTGAGGTAGGGTCCTTTAATAGCAAAGCAGGCCACATGAGCCTAAATTCAATTTACTTTCTTGCAGTTTATGTTGCAGCTCTTAATTATGAGCACAGACAGTAAATGTGATTAAACGCGGTGAACACAGAGTGGATTCAGTCTGTGTGGAAACTGGACCGACTGAACTGCAGTGAAGAAGATAAAGGGGAAGAAGGAGAGGTGTGTCTGCATTCACTACAAAGCCAGTTTGACCAATATTACTGGAAGAGCAGAGAAAAGAAACAGCTCGTGTTCCACATTACAAAAGAGAGAACGCAGACACAATCACGAGCAGGGGAAAAATGTAAAGCATGTGTGATCCTGTTGAACAAACTTTTAACAGCATCCGAGTTGCTTTACGGAGTTCCTATAAAAGTGACGTAATTGCTTTCAACCCCCCCCCATACGCGTTATAATGTTCCCTATCCAGCACGTTTAACGTTAAACTGCAGCCTCGCCTTAATTTTTTAAGCTCGCAAGACGGTAAGCGTCTCCGCCTGCGTGGGACACAGACACGAAGCGCGTGTCGTCTCTCGAGCCCTCAAACAACAGCAAAAAGTCAACACAAAGACAGAGGGAGGGGGAAATGAGTTTCTGTGTTTAAATAAACGAATGACAGATTCCCTTTTAAATCTCTTACCTTGTGCTCACTCCGAGTTCACCTCCTGCCAGCTGCTCGCGTCTCTGACAGCCTCACCTAGTCAGATGCAAAGCCTCCGCCTCGAGGGAGCGCGCGCACAAACTAAAGCGCTCGCTCACGCGGTCAGCTGATCGTGAAAGAGGCGAGAGGTGACAGGCTCTGACACACATCCGGTTTAATAATGAGAGTTGTTAACGATAAGCTTCAAAATGACTGTGAAACACACTGTGTAAACACTTCAATACTTAAATAAAACAGTTTGAAAAACAATTACTTAATGCAATTTTAAACTGTTGTTCTTTTCATACCACCGGCCTAAAAAATGGCTCCAAAAAGGTTTCTGAATGTTTCATTCCTTTGGACTGTTTTCAGAGATATATTTCAATATTTATTTATTTTTAAATTTCCAGGCTAATATGTTAAACTGGTGTTAAATATTTGAGAAAGAAGGAACGATTGTAACATAAAATGCAAATAAGGCTGAATTACTAAGGGTGTCATTAGGGTGAAATCATCTTTCTGCTCAAAGCAATGGTCGTGGCAGTTTGAGGTCCTTCACTTCTTACAGCAGCTGCTCACACATAGCAGCTGTCCTGATAATCAAATGCTGTCACATGAGAGCAGATAAAAGGTGAATGGGCCGTTTGTTCTTCTCAAAAGTTTATTGTTTGCATTTAAACAGAGGAGTGGAGCTCTGCGAATATCAGCAATACACGTATATGTGCATTGTTTTTGTAAGCATTGTAATGTGTAGTAATGCTACAAGACAGATTTGAGTCTAATGAGAAGAAATGCTATTAAAAATGATTCACCCTTACGGGTCCCAGTGATGTCACCGGATATTTCATTACATGCACTCATATATGTACTGATAAAGAAATGAGCGCAGTGCTGTTTAATGCTTTGATTTTAATTTGACATGTTTATGCTTTTAAAAAAACAGATAAAATGATTTTAAAAGAAAGGAATGCAAACTGTGAACTTTTGGTTCTCTGTCTGCAGCGGTCTGTAATCCGAACCGCTCAGTCTGACCACTGGAGATAAAAATAGTCGTTAAGTCAGATTTGTTATTGAATTACGGTGTGTATTTCATACTGCTGATTCTAGCTTTTTACTACAAGTGCTTTTAGTTTCATTTATTTATGAAAATTATGTATTGTATATGTATATATATGATATATGTATATTTTTAAAATGTTATATTGTTACATAAAAATCATTTGAGGCCTTCCCCCCGAGACAAGAGTCAGTCTAAGTCTGCTCACCTTCGTTTTGTGGCGTTCCCTCCTCCCTCCTGTACTATAGCGTACTATAGTAAGGGTGTCTGGGTCTTCCCTTAGGAATAGGGCAAGTTGCTCGGTCATTTGGGGGGGCAGAGAATAGAACCGATGCTCCTCCACATACATGAAAGAAGCCAGTAAAGGATGTTCAGGCATCAGCCATGTCCAACTGCAGGGAGATGGCAGGACAGGACAGAACATGCTCTTAGCTGACTGACCATTTCAGTGATTTAAGGCAAGTAGGTCTGCTGAGTGATAATAAAATAAAAAAGAGATTTTTTCTATTGACGTGTGAGAAATGATATGTAAGAAATTATATAACATTTATGATCCTAACTGAGAAAAAAATATGGTCATGGTAGTTTGTGGTCCTTCACTTCTGATAGCAGGAGCTCACACATAGCAGCTGTCCACACACCTGATAATCAAATGCTGTCAAATGAGAGCAGATAAAAGCTAAATGGGCTGTCTGTTCCTTTTAAACAGATTGGGGCTCTTCAAATACCAGCAAAATGTGTATCTGTTCATTGGTTTTTGTGAGCACTGTAATTGGTTTTGGTGAGTGCTGTGAGGCAGGCAGGGTGGAGGACCCAAATCCAGGACTCAAAGTAAAGTAAAACTCAAAGCTCAGCCTTTATTGCTATAAAAACTCTTCGTAGGAATAAACATTACAAAAACCTCAAATGCAGAACTAAAACCTAAACTGGGAACTGGAACCTAGAAACTAAAAGACTCAAGCCAACCAATGCTCAGGACACGGAGGGAGAATACACAGCACAGAGACATTGTCATTCACTGCTTTCTGTCGCACCGTACACGGGCAAAACAAAACAGGAGCACCAAAAGTCAAAACAAAAAAGTCCAAAAACAGTGTCCCAAACAACCCAATTTGGGTGGCTGACCCAGAAGGTTGAGAGCCCAGGAGCCTGGAAAACAGTTCAGGAGGCAGCCCATTGAGCCAACAGTGACAGAGGATCTCAGGAGGCCGACCGCAAAACAGTGGAGGCGACTAGCTGAGACAGACAGCTGGTGTGACCCCTCAGATCCTCCAGCGGAAACAGACGGTGGCATGCAAGCCACTGAGTGCTGGAGCGGGTCACCAGAGCCCCTAGTGGGAAACAGACAGCAGGTATGGAGGCCCCTGGCTGAGACAAAGCTAGCTGAGGCTACGTGGAACACCCAGCCAGCTCTGGACACTTCGCCACAGCGCTGCAGCGAGACAAAGTTTATTGCAGGCTGGGTGAGCTCGCCTGAGCTCTCTGTGGAAGCTGCTGCAGACAGCTGAAATGGCCTGGTAGAGCTTTCAGGTGACACAGCTGAAGGAGGCTGAGAGAGTTCAGCTGAGCTCTCAGTCGATGATGGTGGTAGCTGAACCAACTGTACTAGCTCCATATCCTCCAGGCTCCCAGAGGCTGCTGAGGTCTGAAACTCAGCCTCTGGGGAAGCCCTGGAGAGAGTGACAGTCTCCTCCTTCTTGGGACACAGAAATGCTCTTTGTAATTTGTTTCTCTGCTGAGAATGAGCAATTGAAAAACAGCCCTTTACATTCACAGTCTTAGAGTTAACATTCCTGGTCATTAGAACTATGGGCTCGGCAGGAGCAACATTGAAACAGTCAGTAAAGTCCTGTGAATGGGGACTTCTGTCTGTCTCAGACAGAAGAACCAGTTGTTAACGCTTCTGCAGTTATCTTAGCAGTAAAACAATTACCTTTAGTTCACTGAGGATTTACAGACTCAAGGTTAACAGGCTCAGAAACAGATAACTCTACCTCAGAATATACTGACTTAAATTTTACAGATTTAGTGAAAGAGTATTGGTTCAGACTCAATGTTAGCTTGTTAGTTTGTGATTTTGCCCCTTGTGCAGTGTAGCAAACGTTCTCCAACTGACTGGCACAAACAGAAATCTCAGGTTTTTCAAAATCAGAAACAAAATCAGATTTCTTGTTCCTTGGGCAGAGAGAAACAGCTTTTAGGCCTTGTGAGGTGAGGTCCTCAGTCACGGTCTTAATTGTTATACATTTTGGAGGGGTAAGGAAAAATTATGTTCTACTCACCACAGCCGTCTGTTCTGAAGAAGTCCCTGGTGTGGGCTGTGGCGGGCAGGATGAAGGACCCAAATGCAGAACTCAGAAACAGAAAGTAAAACTCAAAGCTCAGCTTTTATTGCTGCAAAAACTCTTTGTAGGAATAAACATTACAAGACCAAACCAAAACCTCAAATGCAGAACTAAAAACTAAACTGGGAACAGGAACCTAACAACAAACTAAGAAACTCGAGCCAGGCAATGCTCAGGACACAAAGGGAGAACACAGCATGGAGACATTGTGTATGACGCGATAGCAAGCAATGAATGACAAAGGACTAAAATACACAGCGGAGTGATTTGGGAAGTGGAGACAGGAGGAAAGCACAGGAAAACAATACAAAAATGCAAGAAACTCAAAATGCTGGGTCCAAATGACCCAGAACTGTGACAAATGCTACAAGACAGATTGAGTCTCAATGAGAAGAAAATGCTAGTTAAAAATGACTCACCCTTACGTGGTCCCAGTGATGTCACCATATTTAATTACAGCACTCACTGTACTATGTACTGACAAAGAAATGAGCGCAGTGCTGTTAATAACTTTGATTTAATTTAATTTTATAGTTTAAACGATATGTCTTTAAAAGAAGATGCAAAGAACTACAAGGAGATGCCGGCAAAGAGACAGGACATGCTGGAGAGATTATGGCTCTTAGCTGACTGACATTTCAATGACTTAAGGCAAGTAGGTCTGCTGAGTGATGATAAAATAAAACAGGCTTACACAGTGTTTATAGTTTAATTATGAGAAATGCAAATGTGAGCCAAACATCACCATTTTAATGAATAAAACAAAAAATAAATAACAAATCAATAAAAATACAACACATAACAATGCATATTTTAAAATAACACAAACTGGTTTGGCAGCAGTCCCACTGTTCTTGTTGAACTGCTGTGTTTGTGCCTGCATAACTGAGCAGTAGATCACCACAGAGCATCTGTCAGTACATTAATAACCTAATTATTAAAGTCCCACAGCAAAGTGCAAGAGACCAAGCAGCTCACTGTGGTTTAAAATACAACAGGTCAAAAACCCCAAAAAACTACAGCACCTTTATTTGCTCATCAGCTTCTACCTGAGAGGGCAGTGTTTGCCAGGGCAGCCAGACTGTCACAAGTCTGTGAGGCACACGCTGGAAGACGTCTCAAGATAGATGCAACCTCTGAGCCCTGAGCGAGACCGTCTGCCTCGCAGATTCATCACGAGGCTTCGACTCCTCTCAGACTCGGCCGTCTGGAGTCGAGTCTCACCGAGAAGCGAGTCCCACAGCAGACCTCTGCTGTATATCTGTCAATATACAGGAAGCCCATTAGCCCTGTGTGTTTGTGTGCTGCGTGAGAGGGAACAGGAATGTGCCAAACCTCAACAGAGATGTCTGTGTTGGGGTATCTCCTGTAGAAGATGGTTCTCAGGTTGAATTCAGGGTTTCTGCTCTCCTTGAACACCCGCGTCCTGACGTTGTCATTCTCACATCTCACTACAGCGTAAACATCGGGGGCTGTGGAACAAAATCCAGCACGGTGTAAAGAAAGAAAGAAAACACCAAGGGAGATATGTGCAATAATTAAGAGTCTGCCCAAATATGAGTCTTTCATTTTGCAGTCACCTGTTTGTTTGGGAGGGCGGAGTCCTGACGCCCTGTGTAGATAAACTGTGGTCACCACTGTGGGCTGAGGTAGAAAACAGTGGAGCACAGAGGGAGACGGTAAGTCCTCCCTCAGTTCCCTTCATGGAAAAAAGAAATAACTAAATTAAACGCAGAGGACTGGGAATAGTGAAGGGAAAAAGAGATTTTTTCTGTGAAAGTGGAAAAAATTAAATGTAAGAAATAACATAAAATTTATGATGCTAATAGTGGTTTCATATTGATTTTTATAATTTATCAAAAAAATGTCTATGTCATATTTACTGTTTGTTTGGTTTTGTTTTTTTTCTCTGTTCCGCGGAAGGACAAAACCACCAAAATGAAGATTATTTGAATTATAAATACAAAAATAATTAATAAATAAATAAATATACTTTATGAGTAAATAAATATTAAAACTGTTCCATTACTTAATTTAAAAAATGTCATTTACATTTATTTTTCTGTTACTTCCTAAATCTTTCCTGTATTATTTAATTTCGTATTTATTCACCTGATTATTAACTACTTGATTTTTTATTTTATTTTTAGTAATTTAAATTTTCATGTAAATAGTTGACATGTAAATTAGTTGAACCATCCTGTAAAGCATTCTCCTGAAGCCAACAAACGTGCTTTTGTAGAATCCATTTCAGTAAACATGTTCATTCCCTCCATGAATCGCTACCTTATTGTGGTGGAGGGGTTTGTGTGTTCCAGGGATCCCAGGGCTATGTTGTCTGGGGGCTTCTGCCCCGTCAGGGTCTCCCATGGCAAATTGGTCCTAGGTGAGGGACCAGACAAAGAGCGATTCAGAAGACCCCTATGAAGAAGAACATCGAGGGAACAGTTTACCCTGCCCGGGATAGGGTTACCGGGGCCCCGCCCTGGAGCCAGGCCCGGGGAGGGTGCCCGAGGGCGAGCGTCTGGTGGCTGGGCCTTAGTCCATGGGGCCCGGCCGGGCACAGCCCGAAGAGGAGACATGGGCCCATCCTCCCGCAGGCCCACCACCCACAGGAGGCGCCATAGGGGTCGGGTGCATTGTGTGCCGGGTGGCGGCCAGGAGAGGAGGCCCTGGCAATAGGGACATGGAATGTCACCTCTCTGGTGGGGAAGGAGCCTGAGTTAGTGCGTGAGGTTGAGAGGTACCGGCTAGATATAGTCGGGCTCACCTCTACGCATGGCTTGAGCTCTGGAACTGGGGGCAGGGGGTGCTCGAAGGTGACTCTGTTGTCCTGCTGGGAGACTTCAATGCTCACGTGGGTAACGACAGCGAGACCTGGAGGGGCGTGATTGGGAGGAACGGCCTCCCTGATCTGAACCCGAGCGGTGCTTTGTTATTGGACTTCTGTGCTAATCACAGTTTGGCCATAACAAACACCCTGTTCGAACATAAGAGTGTCCATAAGTGCACGTGGCACCAGGACGCTCTAGGCCGTAGGTCGATGATCGATTTTGTAATCGTATCACCAGACCTGCGACCATATGTTCTGGACACTCGGGTAAAGAGAGGGGCTGAGCTGTCAACTGATCACCACCTGGTGGTGAGTTGGATCAGGTGGCGGGGGAGGACGCTGGACAGACCTGGTGCACCTAAACGCGTAGGGAGGGGGACATTGAGTCCGAATGGACCATGTTCAGCATCTCCATTGCCGAAGCTGCTGCATTGAGCTGCGGCCGCAAGGTGGTTGGTGCCTGCCGTGGTGGTAATCCCCGAACCAAATGGTGGACACCAGAGGTGAAGGGAGCCACCAGGCTGAAGAAGGAGTCCTATCGGGCTTGGTTAGCCTGTGGGACTCCGGAGGCAGCCGACAGGTATCGACAGGCCAAGCGGAATGCGGCTCGGGCAGTGGCTGAAGCAAAAACTCGGGTGTGGGAGGAGTTCGGAGAGGCCATGGAAAAAGACTTTCGGACTGCCTCGAAGAGATTCTGGCAAACCGTCAGGCGTCTCAGGAGGGGAAAGCGGTGCTCTACCTGCACTGTGTATAGTGCTGGCGGAGCGCTGCTGACGTCGACTGAGAAAATTGTCAGGTGCCCCGTGGAAGTGATACTTTCGAAGGACCGATGGGACCTTACTATCACCCACTGACACGTCTTGCCTGATGGAGGGAAGCAGAGTCTGGGGATGAGGGGATCGACCCCGCCATTCGGTTGCGAGTCACTCAGCGTTACCACCTTGGGGAGCCCCTGTTATGAGGTTGCCCAATTCCAGTGAGGCAGTTAAACAACTCCTTGGTGGCAGAGCCCCTGGTGTATGATGAGGTCCGCCCCGAGTTCCTGAAGGCTCTGGACGTTGTAGGGCTGTCCTGGTTGACACGCCTCTACAATGTTGCGTGGAGATCAGGGGCAGTACCCCTGGACTGGCAGACCGGGGTGGTGGTCCCCATCTTTAAGAAGGGGGACCGGAGGGTGTGTTCCAACTACAGGGGGATCACACTCCTCAGCCTCCCTGGGAAAGTCTATGCCAGGGTGCTGGAAAGGAGAGTTCGTCCGCTAGTCGAACCTCGGATACAGGAGGAACAATGCGGTTTTCGTCTTGGTCGCAGAATGGCTGGACATGGGCTTTCGCTTTGGTGGCCTCAGAATCTCATCTCTGATTTTTGCGGATGATGTGGTTCTGTTGGCTTCATCGGGTGAGGGCCTCCAGCTCGCACTGGAACGGTTCGCAGCCGAGTGTGAAGCAGCGGGAATGAGGATCAGCACCTCCAAATCTGAGGCCATGGTTCTCAGCCGGAAAAGGGTGGAGTGCCCACTCCGGGTCGGGGATGAGTTCCTGCCCCAAGTGGAGGAGTTCAAGTATCTCGGGGTCTTGTTCGCGAGTGATGGGAGAAGGGAGCCGGAGATCGACAGACGGATTGGGGCTGCAGCTGCAGTAATGCGGACGCTGCACCGGTCCGTCGTGGTGAAGAGGGAGCTGAGTGTAAAAGCGAAGCTCTCAATTTACCGGTCGATCTACGTCCCTACCCTCACCTATGGCCACGAGCTGTGGGTAGTGACCGAAAGAACGAGATCGCGGATACAAGCGGCAGAAATGAGCTTCCTCCGAAGGGTGGCTGGCTCTCCCTTAGAGATAGGGTGAGTAGTACCGCTGCTGCTTCCACATCGAAAGGAGCCAGCTGAGGTGGTTCGGGCATCTGACAAGGATGCCTCCTGGGCGCCTCCTGGGTGAGGTGTTCCGGGCATGTCCCACCGGGAGGAGGCCCCGGGGCAGACCCAGGACACGCTGGAGAGATTATATCTCTCGGCTGGCCTGGGAATGCCTTGGTGTTCCCCTGGATAAGCTGGAGGAGGTGGCTGGGGAGAGGGAGGTCTGGGCCTCCCTGCTTAGGCTGCTGTCCCCGCAACCTGGCCTCGGATAAAGCGGATGAAGATGGATGGATGGATCATCCAGTATGTGAAATGCTGAACTTGTAAAAGTGCCACTTGCAGAATAAATTGAAATGCAGAAAGTCAGTAGGTAAATAAATTGAAATTTAATCGCAGAATTCAAAACACTGGAAACATAAATTGTGGCAAATATAAAAATAAAACTGTAATAAAAAAAACTTTTTTGGTTTTGAAACCTTTGGGCAGCTTCTGCCCTCCGTACCTTTTCAGTATCTACAAATATCAGAACGTTCAAAGCTATTTCTAACCCTTCTTTCCTGACCAGCATTTCACCTGAGTCTGATACGAGAGTGGGAGAAGAGGCGAAGCAGGAAGCATCCAGTGACGCCCGGCAGGAAGGTGGTGGGCAGCACAACATAACGTCCCAGAGTCAGAGTTCCCCTCAGTGTCACACTCCGGGAATCCATGTAGATGGAGCTGGCCGCCTGCTCCACCACGCACTGCACCCGACTGCAGCGGTTCACCTCCACCTGCAGATGATGAGGAAGGACTGAAATATTTTTTTATGACTCAAAAAGTGTGAGGTTGCTCAGTGGCCCGGCTCACCTTCAACACCTCAAAGCCAATAGGCAGGTTTTCTCCTTTTCCATTTTTCCTCCACATCCTCCTGTCCTCCTGCTGCAGACAGATCAGCACCTCCTCCTCTTTGGCTCGCACCTCAAACATGAACTAATAAGAATGAAAAGTCATTTTTAGCATTCATGTGCTGATGCAAACCCTGGTTTCAATCTTATATTTACCTGTGGATTGTGCAGGAAGGTGTCCCTGTGATTGATACATCCACCACACCGGCTCCTCTTATCCAACTCCACCTTCCAGACTCCATTCACCTTCCCACCACCCTTTTCTGCTGTCACTTTGTTCACATCAGGCTTGCTTCTTCCTCTTTTCCTTCCTTCCTGTTGACTCTCACCTAGTCGATCATCCTTTCTGTTCCCACGCTGCTTAGTCCCTCCAGGCCCGTTGCTGCTCTTACTCAGAGTCAGTGTAGGGTTACTCTGGAGCACAGTGGGTGGAGGTGGTCCATGGGTGGGGGGAGGTAGAACCCACTCCCCGTAGCAGCTCACTTCTCTCCAGCGAGATCTCGGCCACAGCAGAGTCCTCTCCACCAGTCTGCACACCACCACGTCTGTAAAGTGTTGACAGAAGTCCTCGAAATCCATCCTGAGGGAAAAGGAAAAGAATAAAATGTGAGGCAGAAACCAGCTAACCCACATGACTTTTTGTTCTTCAAATAATAAAAATCAGAAGTACCAAAACTCCCCGACATCACGAACAACAAGCCCCATCTTGTCCCTCTCTGCACGACTCAGTTGCTGCCACTGCTCTGACCTGCAGGGGGCACACAAGGACAGAAAGCAGAACACTTGGAAAGGAC
>NW_024582621.1:672897-679076 GCF_018398535.1 Haplochromis burtoni
ATAAAAATAAAAGCAGTGTTTCAGCTTCTAGAAACCTTTAGTGATCCAGTTCTCAGACTTCCATGATGTGAACAGCAGATGTCCCTCCACCCCAGTAAAACAAATCCCAAACTATTGTAAGATGTCAGAATCTCTCCAGAATATCAGCAGTGGCATTATAAAATGCTGCAAACCACAGCGACACTGTTAAAGTCAGCAAAGACTTTTCCCCCCAGAGCTCCTACAAGATGCTCTCAGCAGTCTGACATGTGGCAGAAGCCAGTGCAAAGACTTCAAAGTCACCTCTCACCTCTGACTCCAGGCACCGGTCCAATCTGTGGTCCCCCACGGGTTCCTCATGCGGACCATAAAGAGTCTGGATGTTCCGCCTCTCTTCAGTACCTTCTCCCCCAACCTCACCTTCCTCACTGCCGTGATCCCATAGGCGTGTCCTCGCACGAGCCCACACTCCAGCACTGACTCCACGGTCTCTCCCTCTGCAGGCTGAGAAACGTTTAACAGTGAAATCATTTTAACCCATTTCTTCTCCAGTTTTTCTAAATGTTCAAGACTCAGAAGCCCTACCCGTATGGAGCAAGTGATGAGTGATTTACATTCATGGACCTTGGTTAAAGTCTGGAAGAGCGCCCTCCTCTGGTCACTGTGAAGTCTTAGAGCCTCACGATCCAGACTGAGCGGCTCTGAAACTCCACCAGTGAAGTCGATCAGGGCCTCTGCAGTGTTCCCTCCCTCCAAGGCCTCGTAGCAGCCGTTAAGTCTAAAAGTTGAGAGAGGGATTGAGTGATTGATTCACGAACATTACACATTAGGATTGCCATAAGTAGTGGTTGTGGCAGTCAAGACATAGGTTCAGCAGTGTAAAATTAACAGCAGTCCCATCAATGCTACTGAATTTCCCAGAGGAACCCACCCGAGGGATTAATAAAGTTTTATCTAATCTAATCTAATATCAAAACCAGCATTTTCTGCTGATGCTCACTTGGCGTAGGCCTTTTCCAGCAGGGCGCTCCAGAACTCTCGTGGTGTTGCCGAACGACAGAAGAGCAGCACTCCATCCTCGCTGACAGGCAGGCGATCATCTACAACAACATCCATCCAGCGACCGAGACGCCAGAACCTGAAATGGAAAATTCCTGCATACAAGTCGGGACGCTTTGGATTCCACTCCTGATTCAAATGATCGGGGATGACCTAGGAAGAGGAGAGAGGTGGATGAGGAAGGGTGAAGAAAGACAAGGAAGGAACTAGGAGGAAATGCAGAGAATGCAGAGTAGGGACGATAGTAAAGAATAAGGAGAAAGAGGAAAGATGATTGTGAAGAAGATGAGGGGAAAAACACACCAAACCTTTTTCCACAGTGATGGCTCAGACGCCAGGCAGGAAATGGCTGCCACCATCCAGCAGTTACCCAGACTTCCTTGGTGCAAATCACGAGTGCTGATGCCATCGACAAACAGACGGGGGTCCTTACAAATCTCCTGGAGAGGAAGAGAGATCAGGCTTATGACAAGAAATATGGGACGTAGTTAGTCATCACCTGGCAGACTGCAGGATAACAGTAACACTTTAGCAATAGACTGTATATCCACAGTGTGCCTTTGCCCTGTCTTCCTCCTCTCACTCCAACCAGTCACAGCAGACAGCCAACCCTCCCTGAGCCCGGTTCTGCTTGAGATTTCTTCCTGTTAAAAGGGAGTTTTTCTTCCCGCTTGAAGCTAACTTCAAGTGACCACAGTTTCTGGTTGTCACTTTCACATCCTAAGTTTGGACCATAGTTTTTCCACCTTATCAGCAACAGCAGGTTCATTTCTTATTTGTGCATCAAGGAGTCAATGAGCTCCTACCTGCACATTTCTAGGGAAATACAGGGATTGTTCATCACTACGTGACAGCTAATGGGGTGAATGGCATCTGTGTCCACCTGGGATCTGAGATCCTGTGATGATAGCAGGAGGCTTGAACCTAAATCTAGAGCTTAAAGGAAGGTCGGCGTTCATTATTATTGGTGAGTTCATCTCTAAAAGCAGGTTGTTTCATGAAGCAGCTTTAAACGACACAGTTAAGTGGAGCAAGCACTGCCATTAATGACTTCAGCAGCTCGTATCGTCACAAAGTTTTATGGGGCCTGCGGGCTGATTCAGTCAGGGTGTCAAAGCACTGCTGAGGAGACAGATAATGTGTGTGTAGACCTTCTGCTCTCACTTTGGACAGGGTCAGGTAACTGTAGAAGTGTCGCTGCACTCACACACACGCAGAAAGATACACTCTGGGTGGCCATAACTTCTTCAGTTGTAACACTAGACAAGAAATAAACCTTCTTTACAACGCTATCATGTTCGTAACAAGCTTCAGATAAGACCACTGAAATTATGAACTGGATAGTTTTGATAGCAAATGGGAAGTTAGGGTGTGTTTGTGTTTGTGTGCCAGCAGGGTGAAGCGACAGGTGACACCCTATCATCTGTGTTGATACACGCTTAAAATACCTGAGTAGTGCATTAGGACCGCAATACCTTTAACCCTTTCTCTCCAGCTCTGAGTCAACAAATTAATCGTCAGCAGGGTTTCACATTAAGAGCACTAAAGGCCTGGCTTTGAATGAACTCCTTGAACTAATGACCCCGATGGGAAATACCCGGGGCTTTCTGATCCTTTCACATGTTTCACTGTTTGGATTAAACCGATTTTCCTCAGCAGAGCACAGTGAGGATCAGTGTCCTGAAAATTAAGACACATCAGACGGGTATAAAACTCTGTAATCATAAAGTTACTGGACCATCAAATGTCTGATAAATATCCACACTAAACAACAATCCCTTCAACCTCGATTCACCTTAACATTTCACTGATTTAATTCAAGTGTATTACCACACCCTTAGCTCTCTGTGGCCACATTAAAAACCTATACTTAGACAGCTGTACCCATCACAACAGTGTGCTAAAAACACCCATGCTATTTACATTGGCTTGTGCTTTTTCTATACTCAACTGTACACACCCACAATCCCACTAACACAGCGGTCCGTCATCAACTTGCTCCCTGAGGGCTAAGGTTTCACCAGCTGACATGACGCCTGTCCTTTAAGAGAAAGTGCTTTAATTAACCCAATCTCCTGAAATGCAACATGTGGAGGCAGCAACTCGGTTTAGATGTGGGAGGAGTGGAGATGTATTTCAAGTTAAAAAACAAAAGAATTTCAATTTTACACTCCACGTCTAACTCACCCTCGGCCTCTTCCAGGTCAGACCCGGTGGAGGCTGTCTCTTGTAAAAGAGGGACTGGTCTGTGGCGGGGAATAGAGGATCCTTGAAGAGCGCTCCTCGACGGAGGCAGGCCCGCCGCAGCTTGTGAAAACTCTGGCCCTGGAAGTCATACACTCGTTCTGGCATCCTGGTTGGGCCTCAGAGGCCTTAAAGGAAGGTGGAAAGCAGATGAGAAAGGGGAGAGAGGGTCAGAGAACATACTGTAAGAAACTGGAGCTATGCACTGCTAAAGTAGTGTGGTGATACGCTCGCAGCATGCTCACTGGAGAATCATATGGTTGTTGGGGTTTACTCTGTTTCCTTTGTATTATTGTAGGATTTTTACAATATAAAGTACCTTGAGGCAACTGATGCTGTGATTTGGTGCTTTATAAACAAAATTTTATTGAATTGATGATCAAAATGTTTTTTGGTAAATGTGAGACAAGCAGTTCTTTAGATGCTGTTCTGGGTTCTTTTGTGAGCTGGATGAGTTGTTAATGCCCTCTTCTGTTAATTTTGGCAGGCCGGCCCCTCCTGGGAAGGTTCACACTGTTCCAAGTTTTCTTCCTTTTTGGATGATGGCTCTCACCGTGGTTCACCGGAGACTCAAAGCCTTAGAAATGGCTTTGTAATACCTTCCAGACTGATAGATGCCAATGACTTTGCTGTTTCAATGACAGTTGAGATCTTTCACACTACTTCACTTAATATTACTATTTGTTTCGCCCAACTAAACATTACAAACAGTGTCACATCACACTGACCGGCTGCAACCTGCCTAGAGACTTTTCTGTGCAGTCCCATTAAGGTGAACCCCACAGTTCATATAATTCCTACTTAACCAAAATGTCAAAGTAAAATTGCAAACACTGTCATCGTTTAACTTATTGATAAAAAGTTCATTGAAATTCACAAAGTGTATTAATTTAAAATGTACATAAAACCACCTAATGGAGCATGTTTTAAGTTTTTGTTGAAAGTCCTGATGATGCAAGTATAACATCCAAGTACTGAGTAAGCACACAGTAACTACTGTGTAAGTATTAATATGCAGGCTACGTAACACTGAACTAATTGAACTGAATCTAAAGGGGTATGTAGCTCATGGCAGAGGTAGCTGGGGGTGTTCTGTGGGGTCAGTGTGTATTTTGGGGCCACAGGGTGAGGACAGCAGTAAAGTAACGGCACTGTTTTCGTCATCAGCGATATGAACTCAGGCAGGAGTCAGCAGTATGAGCATAGTTGATCTTTAACTGTTTGTGTAGCAGAATGATTCAGTGCCAGAGAGAGTGTGCCAGGAGGTCAGTGTTATCACTTTTTGGTGAAATCTATTTTATGGCTTTTTTTCTCATACAATCTTTTCACAGACGTACCAAATGAGAAGGAAAATCTATAAACACACATTTTTACGACATCAAGCTGCAGGAATTGATGAATGTCTTTTCCTTGATGCTTTTGGATTAGATGCCGATTTCGGTGATGTTGCCTTCTCTCAGCAATAGACTGAGTACTTTTAGTAACATTTCTATGAATTTATCTGCAGGAGCTACATGTTTGTTTTGTTGTTGTGCAGTACTTTGACTCTTTAAACAGATGGTTGTTATTTTGGATGAGCTTGATCTGAGTCTATTTTTTGTTATACTGAAAACCAAATTCACTACGAGGAATAACTAATTTTATTATAGTGAATGAAATCTATGTCTTGCTGTGTGTTTATTTGTTTCACTGATTGTGAACTCCAACCCTATCTGGCACAAAAATACATCTTAGGTCAATGAATGTTTTTATATTTTTCCGATATCAACGTGTCATTACGTTGCCTAGCAACCACCTAGTAATCGACTAAAATGACCCTTTTTCATTTATGCAACACTTTATAAAAAGTATCCTAACACACACAAAACAAATCATCAATTGATCCCAGTGAGCATCAAATCAAAGTTCTTGTATTTGAATAATTAATCATTCAGGAATGATTAATAAACTGAAAAGGGTTCAAAGTCAGATTTGTAGTAACTTTTGCAATCCATTTTTAATTTCAAATTTTTCATATAGTTTAAAACAATCTTAGGTTAATAAAAATCATAGTTGCTGATCAGATCCTCTGTTTATAGTGTTTTATGTATAAGCTCACTTTAGGTAATCAACTAAGATAATAACGAGATATCACTAGTCATTCAACACAAAGTATTTAAGATAAATTTACAAACGTATATAATTTTCTCTTTCCTTAAAAATTCCCAATAAAAACTTCAACTTTAGGGTCTGTTAGTTTTTTGGACTTCATGAGACTTTAATTGCTTAGTAAATGATTTTTCCTACAATAGTTTGCTTGGTTAGTGCATTAGTTTGGCAGATCACCTGCTCCAGTACTTTTTAGTGTTCATAGTGCATCGACTTTAAGTTTTATTAAATTGCAATTCTTAATATTGTCATTTAGTAAATTTGAAAAGTAGACCTACATTGTTGCCATGGCTCTATAAACATATATTTTACCTTCAAGTCTGGAAGTTTATCCACTTGCTTCCTAAGATGGACCTTTGTGCTGAGCCCCGTCAGTGGATTCCCTTAGTCATTTAGTCATCCTCATTTTTTTGAGGATAATTATAAAAAACCAAAAACAACAACAAAAACAGCCAACATGTGTCCACTTTTTCCTCTTCCTTATCCCAGAGTCAGCAGCAGTTAATGTTGTCCCTTCCTCTGAATGTGTCAGGAGTGTTTGCTACATCTCCACCAGGTAATTAACTCGGTGTCATATTTGTGCCATTGGACCTGGATGAAAAAAAATTGAACGTGAAACACAACTCCTCACACCATGACTGTGTGTGCAGTTTTTAGAGCTAATGCATGAGCGTGTGTGTGTGTGTGTGTGTGTGTGTGTGTGTGTGTGTGTGTGACTTTATCTCCCTTCACTCAGACAATAGACAGAC
>NW_024582621.1:679096-680759 GCF_018398535.1 Haplochromis burtoni
CACCTCTCACCTCTGACTCCAGGCACCGGTCCAATCTGTGGTCCCCCACGGGTTCCTCATGCGGACCATAAAGAGTCTGGATGTTCCGCCTCTCTTCAGTACCTTCTCCCCCAACCTCACCTTCCTCACTGCCGTGATCCCGTAGGCGTGTCCTCGCACGAGCCCACACTCCAGCACTGACTCCACGGTCTCCCCCTCTGCAGGCTGAGAAACGTGTAAAATCTTTTTAACCAATCTCTTTAACAGTTGTTAAAATGTTCAAGACTCAGAAGCCCTACCCATATGGAGCAAGTGATGAGGGATTTGTATTCATGGACCTTGGTTAAAGTCTGGCAGAGTGCCCTCCTCTGGTCACTGTGAAGTCTTAGAGCCTCACGATCCAGACTGAGAGGCTCTGAAACTCCACCAGTGAAGTCGATCAGGGCCTCTGCAGTGTTCTCTCCCTCCAAGGCCTCATAGCAGCCGTTAAGTCTAAAAGACATGAGAGTGATCGATTCACGAACATTACATATTAGGACTGCCATAAGTAGTGGTTGTGGCAGTCAAGATGTAGGTTCAGCAGCCTGCATAAAATTAACAACAGTCCCATCGAATACCAAAGCCAGCATTTGGACTTTGCTGCTTATAAATGGAACACACTAGCAAAAAACCTGCATCCTCTGATTTCTCTGATTCTGATTACTCTTGCACATTTTTCTTAATTTGCATGTATAATGTATGATACGTCCTTTTATTATGTAAATCTTTGTCTTTTTTTTTTTTTGTACACAGGTCACAATCGCATTGAGACTACATGTTTAAACATAGGATTTAGTGATAATATGCGTGCCTCACACAGACTGAGATACTTGCTAAAACAAAATACAAAGGTTTCACTCACCAAAAACTGGATGGACTTTACACCTCACAGCAATCAAAGTTTATGCCACACAATCACATTAAAAAAAGGCACAATCACCACAAACACAGTCAAAGGGGTGCACAGTTGAAACAAAACAGAAGCCTGGCAACCTGTCTGGGTACCCAGCTAACTAATAATCAGTGTTGGGCAAGTTACTTTGAAGAAGTAATTAGTTATAGTTACTAATTACTTCTTCAAAACAGTAACTGAGTTAGTACCTGAGTTACAAAATTCTAAAAGTAATTAATTACTAAGAAAAGTAACAATTGCGTTACTTTAAAAAAAAAAAATTAGGGTATAATTGGCTGTTTTTGACTACTTTCAATTTTACCTCTACATTTCACCTTTAAAAACTATTTACTTTGCCGAGAGTTGCCATGGCTCTATAAACATATATTTTACCTTCAAGTCTGGAAGTTTATCCACTTGCTTCCTAAGATGGACCTTTGTGCTGAGCCCCGTCAGTGGATTCCCTTAGTCATTTAGTCATCCTCATTTTTTTGAGGATAATTATAAAAAACCAAAAACAACAACAAAAACAGCCAACATGTGTCCACTTTTTCCTCTTCCTTATCCCAGAGTCAGCAGCAGTTAATGTTGTCCCTTCCTCTGAATGTGTCAGGAGTGTTTGCTACATCTCCACCAGGTAATTAACTCGGTGTCATATTTGTGCCATTGGACCTGGATGAAAAAAAATTGAACGTGAAACACAACTCCTCACACCATGACTGTGTGTGCAGTTTTTAGAGCTAATGCATGAGC
>NW_024582621.1:684800-690827 GCF_018398535.1 Haplochromis burtoni
TGTGTGTGTGTGTGTGTGTGTGTGTGTGTGTGTGTGTGTGTAACTTTATCTCCCTTCACTCAGACAATAGACAGACAGCCGCCACACCAGGTGTAGTAACACAATTAGAGACTTGGAAATCCTCACACAGTTACTGCAGTGACTCAAGGTTCAGACATTCAAGACGAACAGTTTATCCTCTGACATCATCTGAAGAACATCAACAAATGTGTTTCCTAAGGTTGTGTGTTTGTATATCTGCGCTCATATCACTTACTGCTGCCTCAGCTTTTCTGTTTGGTGACTGTGCACATTCTGTCCTCTTCTCCTCGAGTCTCATATCTTCTCTTTTCTCTCCTCACTTGAACATGGCCTGTGACTCCCTCGCTTCTCTTTTTCTGTCTTATCTGTGTAGTCTCTTCTCCTCTTTCTTCTCCTCTCTATCTTCTCCCTCACAGTCTGCTGGAGTATCTGTTGATCTGTTGCTGTCGAGTGTGCTGCTCCTGACACCTGAGAAACCAAGAGACTAGCGCTCCTATGTTAACTACTTCACTGCTGAACACCAGGCCAATAATCCCGCATTCATAACACCCTGCAGCAGCAGCAGCAGCTTTTTAAGGAACACATTGAGGAGCAGAGTGAAAACTGACAAGCTACTGATATATTAAAAAACAAAAAACAAAGAACAGATTGTGCTTAAATTATTCTTCTGTTTAGTCTGACCATCTGTGTAATTGTCTATCTAGATTTTATATTGTGTACACTACTGTACACAATATGAAATACTGTATTCACTTGTTAAACTCTATATTTTTAGAAATACACTTGCTGATGATGTATAACATCCATGCGACCTGGCAACATACTGAAACTTCAGTAGTTTCATTCAATTGTTTTGACTTAAAAAATTCTTTATGTCACATAAAAACATAAATTCATTTTCACATATTTCACTTTTTGGATATGATTGTTAATCATGTGTCTACATGGTTATGATCATTTTATTTAAATAATATGTTTAGAGACAATATGCATAATCCTTTTATTTCATATTAATATACCTATGTGCATTATATTGTAAATATTTCTGCCATTTCTATATACAGTTACTGTCCACTTTATTAGCCACATGTTGCTGGAAGTGGTTTGGAACCCGTTTTTCCTTCAGAGCCACCACTTTTCTGTTTTTAGAAGTGGGACCCATTTAAAAAAATACTAATAAATACACTAATGTTAAAAAATAAATACATTCAATTAAAGTTATTAAAAGAATAATAAGTGACGTTGATTCTAAGAGCTTATACATTTATTAGTAAAGAACTGAACTCAAAACTGAGCTCTTTAACGTTTGTGGATAGACTATCTTTCCTGACATCGCAGCATCATGCATCGACTAGTTACGTCTGTTATGACGTACTACGCACGCGCAGTTTAAATTCGCCGTCAAATACGCCGATGTGGCTCCTGTGCCTTTAAACTCGTGGTAGTTTGACTTTTCCCGCAGGTTTTTAAAGCGAACCGTTGCAATGAAATTTGCCGTTGTGTCTTTGTTTTGGCTCTGCGGCTTTATTTCGGCGGAAGAAAACGAGAGGCTGCCGAATAAATGCGAAGGTAGGAGCAGAAACTAGCACCAGCAGCTATTCTTGGACCTGCCCACAGTTACCAAACTTCTTGTTAACGTGTGACTTTTGATCTCGGTCAGTGTGTAAGTTTCTGACAGTCGAGCTGCAGGACGCTCTGGAGAAAACCGCTCGCTCCCGTGAAGTCTTGGAGGTCGGAGAAGTGTTGGGCACCGGCAAAAGAAGGAAAAAGATCAAATACAACACCTCGTAGGTATCTCTGAATGAGGACATGCAACTTATTTGAAGCTTTTTTATGGGATTTCTTTGTGGCATGTTTGAGCTGTACTGCAGGCTGTGACCTGTGTCTGACTGTGAGACCAGTAGTTAACCCCGTGTGTTTGAATGCAGGGAAACTCGGCTGACTGAGGCTGTAGACAACATATGCGAGCGCATCCTGGAGTATAATGTTCATGCAGAGAGGCCTGGCAGCCTGAGATATGCTAAGGTAATCTAACAGGTTTTTTTTAATACTTGTGCATTAAAAAGTTGGTCACGTGGTCCATATTGCTTCAGTTTGTGTGTCAGACTGACATTTAGCTCGTTTGTGTGTCTGCAGGGCTCCAGTCAGACCATGACGACCCTGAAGAATCTGGTACACAAAGGGGTTCAAGTGGACTTGGGGATGCCGTACGAGCTGTGGGACGAGCCCTCTGTGGAGGTGACAGACATGAAAAAACAGGTGTGTGTGTGTGTGTGTGTGTGTGTGTGTGTGTGTGTGTGTGTTAAATGCACGTTTTGCTCCACATTTTGTAAAGTGCATAAGTTATTTGATGACACTGTATATGTAATCATTTCGTCATATTACACTATATTGTGGTGGGCATTATGCAGGTGCTGCTATGGAAACCAAGAGGAAATGTGTTTAATGTAGTGTACACTTAAATTAATTGATATTAATTACTTGGTGTGTGTTAGTGTGAGACGATGCTGGAGCAGTATGAGGATGTGGTGGAGAACTGGTACTTCCATCATCAGGACCAGAGGCTGGAGAATTTCCTCTGTGAGAACCACGTCCTCGAGACATCAGAGCAAGGTGGGAGATGCATGGTGCCAAAACAAGTTACTGGTTGGCAGATGATATTTATATTTTAAGTCGCACTTTGTTGAGAATGTAAACACCCTGCCAAAATGATTACATTCATATACCAGGAAACGCAACAGAGAAAATAAGAACTTCTCATTTCCTCTGTTTTGTAAATTGAATCGAGCCCAGGGTTAATTCAAACAGGCCCTGAAGTCAAATCACAAAATTTATACAATACAACATTTTTAAAGTGTGTATGTGAGCAAAAGAGAGGACGTCAGATTCTAGGATAAACTGGAACTGTGGTGTGAGTACATGCAAAGAGCCAATTCTGTTTTCATTTGGTTACCTGCAAGCCACTTTGCAAACCACCTGCACCCAAACTCATCTTTGATGCTGTGTCTCACTGAATTATTGCTAATCCTGTTATCACTCATGTCTGCCCTCTTCTGTAAGGGAGTCCTGCTGCTCGCCCTGCGGTTTGGACATTTGTTAGTGTTTGTGTCTATTTGTAGATATTTGGCTACAAAGAGGGAGAGATTTACTCAGACATGCTTGCACAAAGTCCTCCAACTGTAAGCATGGATGATGCTGTGCATTTATTATTTTTATTTATTTATTTTTAACCACAGCTATCGGAGAATGTTTGTTTGCATGTAAAGTGACTGAAATGTGAACTGAAACCACACAGCCCTTTGTGTTTTCTTTCTCTCCTTCCCTCAGAATGTCTAAAGGAGGTGTGGAAAGGAGACATGGGGGACAAAGAAGGAGCTGAGGAGGAGGAGGTAGAAGAGGGAAAAATTCATGATGCCGGGGAGCTTTGAAGAAGACAAGGGGAACAAAGAAGACAACACTACACCTCAGTTACAGGTTTTTCTAACTGCAAACTGGTGGACAGAAGCTGAAATCGTTTGAGAGGGTTTCAAATATTCAGTAAAAGTTACACTTAGATATATAGCTTTACGATGAACACGTGCAACATGACACTTTATAGGATTTAACCCTAAACGTCTTCCATTATTTTGTATGTGTGGCCTTTCTAAACTGTTACAGCGCTCCCTGTGAGGTTTTATAACCTTTATCTTTAATATTTGAATGTTAGATCATCATGTGACTTCTCCCTTTGCCACAGTCATGGTACATATCAGTATTGTTGTATCCCTAATTGCAGACTTGAAGTGCAGTATGTACAGTTTTTTTCATGTTTAATAAAATACTACTTTTACAGTGCCTCCGTACAAAATCACTCATGAAATACACATCTTTGTTTATTTAATCTTGTTTCTGTATGATCTGACTAGATTAATAACTGCCAATTTTTTTTTTTTTTTTTTTTTTTTAAAAACTGAGAAAGGCTATTTAAAAAGAAGAAAAATCTCCTGTTGAAAATTCACCTGTTTGGGGGGGAGAAAACAAGCAAAAAAGAGCAGCATAATGAACACAACACCATCGCATTAAAGTTGACATTAATGCGATAACATTGAATGTTGATGTGCAGCACTCAGGACCGACAGCGCACAATGTTCTTTGAGGTAGCAACCAAGAAAGGTGTGGTTTGTCTATGAACAGGGAACACCCGTGTGTACACCTGTGTGGATGAGCGCACTTTAATTAAAAGGTTTCTTCATGTAACGATCTGCTAGAGGGTGTAGGGAGCCATAGCCCTGTCCTCCAGGGCATGAAGCTTGCATGGAGAAGATCCAGGACCCAGACATCCAAAGGCCCCAGAGTGCGAGGGGCATCCGTGCCACCCTCCTGGGAAGAGCTGAGGAGAGCCCCAGAGCAGGGGTCACCCAGCAGCCTCAGAGCAGAAGCCAGAGGGGGCTGGAAGAGTGAACCGAGCCGAGGGCCCCCCACCCCATAGAAGAGGCCAGACTGAGCTACGGCCGCCAGTCCCCCCCCCAAGCAGCCACCGGGAGCGAGCCAGAACATACCTGCGCGCCCAGCCCCGGACACCAAGAACCAACAACGCCTGAGGGCATCAGCCACCAGCAGGGAGTGTGGTGAGGGGAGATAGGCCTCCATATTTTGGAGGGCCTGAGATGTTCCCAAAGAGGTGGAGTCTAAGACCCGACCTGACATATAGACACAGATGTGCATTTCCACCCTCATGCACGCATATAAAAATACTCAGCACTCACCCAACTTGAAGACAGACACAAATGGACACTGAACACACAATCATACTCCCCAAACATACTTTACACCCCAGGTTCAGGTTCCCTCGTCCCCAGAGGGGGAAACCGCACCTAGACCCAGGAGATATAGCTGTTAAGTGTTACACTTATCAAAGCTGCCCTCTCTTCCTCACACAGCTGGCAGGCAAACAGGCCAAACTCCCACTTTGGAGATCCGGTTGAAGTTATAACTGCAGATAAATGAAACAAGATCCAGGTCTCTGTGGTGAAATGTTATGAGGACAGCATTAAGATTCTAATAAAAACTGCTTTCTTGCACACTGGCTCACCTGCAGGATCACTACACTGCCAAGGTGTCTGAGAATGGAGACTACCACAATTTCTGCTAACTGTGAGAACAGTTGTGGTTCACACAAAGCTGTGCTGTTGTCCAACTTCAGCTCTTGAGGGCTCAACAAAACCTCACAAAGCCTGAATGTAGCTGCTTAATGCTGCCACCTAGTGGGTTCTCTTGATAGTGCTGAGAGTGTTGTGCTTTTTATCAACTTGCTCCCGCCTCACCTGGTGGCACTGTTCACACTGTTTCTGTCCAGTGTGAACAGAAATGATAATTTACACAAACATAAAAGTCTTAAGAGCTTTTATTGTGTCGCTGATCCATTAAAAACTGACGATATAACCCAAATTCCAAAAAATGGACTGATGAGTAAAATGTCCATTTGACACCATGGCATTAAAAACAGGTATGATTCTGCCATGGACTCAGAAATGCTTATAGAAATCATTGTGTGTGAACATAGTTGACAGCGTCATCCACAAAGGCAGGTTAAAGCGCTATAATGCAAAGAATAAGCCATAAGTGAACACAATCCAGAAATATGTCTGTGAAGGTTCTCAGTCATCCAGGTCATCGTAGTCTAAGGAGCTTGGAAAGAAAAGCGTCTGGGCTTCTTTAAGTTGCTTGAAGACGTTTCACCTCTCATCCGAGAAGCTTCTTCAGTTCTAAGGTCAAATGGTGGAGAGTCCCAGATTTAAACCCAGTGGGACTTCTGATTCTCTTCTGAACCTACACAACTCAGAGAAGAACACACACCTGAGGACAGTCAGGAAAATGGGTGAAGAACCTTTCAGACCGGAATCTCACTGAACCTGAAAAGAGAGTATTAGCCAAAGCAGCGGTCCCCAATCCCCGGGCCTCGGACCGGTACCGGTCCGTGAGTCGTTTGGTACCGGGCCGCGAGAGTTGAGGCTCAGGTGTGAAATG
>NW_024582621.1:692109-693885 GCF_018398535.1 Haplochromis burtoni
CCCACACCCAGTTTCACACCTTGGCTCAGGCGATTAGAGGATCATCAGGGGGTCCTTTTGTCCCTCTGTGGGGGGATACTCCCACTAGGTTTATATCTGGGACTCTCCACCATTTGACTCTTAGAACTGAAGAAACTTCTCGGATGAGAGGTGAAACGTCTTCAAGTAACTTAAACAAGTCCAGACGCTTTTCTTTCCAAGCTCCTTAGACAATCCAGAAACAGTGCTGTGTTTTCTGGGTCAAAGCTCATTTAAAATGCACGGAGTCAAAATGGAAAACTGTTCTGTGGTCAGAAGAATCAAGATTTAAAATTATTTTTGGAAAACACAAACACCACGGCCTGGAATAAAAAGGAGCTTGTCATCAGCACTCAAAAACCTTAATCTCTGATGGTATAAAGGTGTGGTTCATTTGTGCTTATAGAGATGGCAGCTAGCACATCTGGAAAATCACCATCAATGCTGAAAAATATATACACCTTTCCATGCAACATGTGCTCCCACCCAGATGTCATTTGTCAGGGAAGGCTTTGCATATTTCAGCAAGACATTGATAAACTGCATACCGTGTCTATCACAACAGCATGGCTTCATAGTAGCAGAGTGCAGGTGTTGAACTGGCCTGCCTCCAGTCCAGACCTTTCACCAACTGAAAACATTTGGAGCATCAAGACAAGAAAAATATGACTTCTCTGAGCTAAAACAAAATCATTTTTCAATGTAAACAGTTCGACTGGAACAGAAGTCTTAAACACAAAATGCTTTTGTGTCTAGCTATTTTGTTACATTCTCTGAATGAAACAAAAAGCTGAACAGATCTGAAAGTAAAAGAGGTCCAGATGAATAATGGCAAGGTGTACCTAATAAAGTGGCTGGTGAATGTACATTGGAGTATTAGCACAAAAATAAACAAATGTAGGAGCGCATTGAAATACCTGTTTATAACATTTTATGAATATTCCCTTTATTCCTTCTTATTTATTTGTTTGTAATTTTGGCATGCTGGGTCCTCCATAAAGAACGACTTTTGACCTTTATTACTTGATATAACTGTTCCTTAAATTCTGATTTGAAATCCGAGCTATAAATAAAACAATGCAATAGAAACAGATTTTCTCTTCATGTAGACATTCAAGGAAACATTTTTTTGAAAGCTGATTAAATCTGCAGCTCATCCCTCATCAGATGATTGGAACAGTGAGCGACAGACATCTGTTTACTTCTTGGCTGAAGCAGCCAACATTGAGGCCTCATCATCCTCTTCCTCTCAGAGCTGTACGCGAGCAGCTGTGTGGCCACTCTGACCCCGATGTGAATTCTTACCCCAGCTATCCCACCATAGACCACCAGGGGTGAGTCTTTAATGTCCACAGTAGTTCCTCCACTTAATTCTCCAAATGAAAGCAACTTCCTTTGAACATATTGCTTTCCAGTTCCTGCATCCAATTATTCCAAAATGCTAATAAAAGCTGAGGGCAGAAGGTAAATCTGATAAAGGTTTTGTCTGTTCTTTGCAGATGTTTCACAGACTCCCAGCTGAGCAGCTCCAGATCTTGTTTCCTGCCCCAAGTTCAGAACAAACTCTTCCAGATTCAGCTTGTACCTTTCCTTTTCCATCAGAACCCCAGGAGCACTGTTAGCACTGAAATACCCAACTTTTGAATGCCTACAAGGAGGAAACATATCCCCCAGCATGGGTTCTATACAGGGAGTGCAGAATTATTAGGAAAGTTGTATTTTTGAGGAATAATGTTATTATTGAACAACAACCATGTT
>NW_024582621.1:695345-708309 GCF_018398535.1 Haplochromis burtoni
AAAAAAAAGAAGAAGGAAAGAAAGAAAAAAGTTAAAGGTCAGTGTTTCCAAGTTCAAATTAAACCACTGAAAAATGCCTGATGCAAACTTTTTTTTTTCAAATGGAGATCAGAGGATGGCGACGATCAACTCTATGAGTTGTCCCAGCACTGACAACACGATGTAGACAGCTACTGCCAAGTCCAGCCACGAGATGGCGCTGAGGAGCAACACAGCCCAGACAAACCGCTGCTTCTGCTGTGATTTGGACAGAATTTTAAAAGCAGACAGCTTGTAAGTCACAGGATCAGCAGAAGATTCACTCGGATGTTTTGTTCTTGCAGAGATAACCACTTTGGGACCAATCGTATTTCTTCCAGAGAAGGCCTACATCAATCTCAAATATCTGTACCGAAGAAGATCATTTTAAAAATGCTAACATTTTTTTTTTTTTTTAAATTACAGGCTAGTGTCATTGAACTGTTTTTTTTTTAAAGCATTAATGTAGCCATCTGTATAGAGGCTGCGTTGCTGACCTTTTATTTTATTTATATTTATTTATTTGCAGACTACACCTGCAGGTGCATTTGAAATATCAAGTGTGTATTCACTTTTATTTAATCCATAGAGCCTGGTAACCTGTCTGGAAGCTTCCACAGTCAGAGCTTTATGACTTTGTAATATCATGATAGCAGATGAAGTGATGTGTACAAAAACGAGTTTCCAGGCAAAAAGGAAAGTTACAAAAATGTGCAAAACTTTAAAGAGTGATTAATAGTGATTATCATGCCACTATTTGGAAACTGCTACAGTCTGTGGGCCCTGTGCCCAAAGGTGTCACAGATGTTTAAAGAAGATACCTTATAAGGTGCGCCTTGCACAATGAGGCTGGTGAGATCATTCAAATTAAAACTTTAAATGTGTTTGCCAGCCTTGTAACGATATTTTAGAAATATCCACATTTGTCAACATCACGCTTGAAATTGTATTACAGGCAACTTCCTCTGATGATGAAAACCCCTATGACAAAAATATACACAATGTTTTTATCATATTACACAAGCTGCTTGTCAGTGTTTGATAATGTGTTGAAACGTCCATTTTTAATAATTTTTTGTGAACAAAGCCTTCGGTTTGTTTCCTTTTCCTCGTGTTTCATTTCCTCTGATTGTTTTCCTCTCTGAAAGGATCTAGAAACCTTCTTTGTTTGCTTTGGCAAGGTGCGTAGTAGATAAATATTTGATATGTGAGCTAAAGCGAGATGTAGGTCACTCTTAATTTTGGAAATCTTAATCAACCACAATGATAAAAGTATTTTAACAAGCAGTTTAAATAAGACAGAAGGCCCCCATGATGTGACTGGAAACGAGAGACAGAGCGACAGAGATTTAAGGGTGAACTTGTTGCTGCTGTCAGGAAAAGGTGCTGAGCAAAAATCCTTTCTTCTAAATTCCACACCGCCGGTACTTGAACTAAACAGGGTAATTGATTTGTTTTTTTGTTTGTTTTCCAGAACAACAGCCTGCTCCCCGTCAGCAAACAGCACCCGTTAGCACTCCTGCCAGAGACAAAGTGAGGAAAACTCTGGAAAAACAAAACACTGCATTTGGATTCATGGCAACCAGGATAATTTTCCACTCTGTTCTTTATGCCAAGCATGTTTCAGAGCCAAAGCATTCAATAAAGTTTATTTTGTTTTTTCCTCCTTAAAGATAACAAAAAGAATCATATTGCATTACTTAGGAAATAATGATTTGTGTACATATTTGTAGAACATAGAAATTTTTTAAAATCCAAAATGACTGCCATCTTCTGGGTGAATACACAAATGAGAATCCCGATGAGGCTTATACCAAAAAGCGTGCCCATTGTTTATTCCCTCTATGGACTAGAGCGGAGGTCAGAGGGAGAGAAAAACGATCTCCCCGAGGATCTGTTCAGATGACGGAGGGGGTCGATCTCTGGAACAGATGAGACACATCTCAATGTTTAAAGAGGATCTTCTTACAGCCTCTGAACCTTGGTTTTCCCAAGTAGTATGCAAAGTTTTTCTTGCAGAAGATGCTGCTATGGTGATGAATTAGCAGCAATGAGCTGAAGTTACTGCATATTTAGTACGTTGACCCCTAATATTTTTGTCAACAGAAGAAAGATCTAAATGGAAATATGGATCTAAAATTGACTCTTAGTTTTTTATCTGCTTTCCCCCCCCTCTTTTAAGTCATTTATAATAACATCATGGTTAAATTCTACAGAGCTAATGGCTAATCTGTCTATAATTTGCTAGGCTTTAGCCACTTAAAAAAGAAACGTCTTCATTTAAATGCAGAATTATACCATAACATTTAAATTATTATGTACATCCCGGTGGAGAAAATTTTGTTTGTTTGTTTGTTTTTAAAAGAGAGGCTCTAAAGGTGTTTTTACACCTGCATTTAGTGGGATCAATAATACACACACTACAAAGCAACTTTAAGGGACCCGACATTGAACCTTGAGGTACACCGCTGACTTTTTAAAAAAAATGTTTTCTTTGGACTGAGTCAAAAATCTCCTCAAACGCATGTTTTTCTTTTTTGTCCAAGATCATTAATAGTTTTCTAGTTTTATTTGTTGTCACCTCATTAATCATATGTAGAGGAGAAAAAAAGATTCAGCTGATCTCAGTTAAATACATAAGAACCCACGGTGACACAGGTGTCACTGCCTCTTTACACACTGAGAAGTTTCTGTTAAAGTTTCAAAACTGACTCTCCGATAGTTTTCCTCACAGTAAAAATGGGTCCGAGCTCTTATGGGTTAAGCTTTAATTGCTTTCAGTCTTTGAGTCATTATTTCCCACATGTGGTATTTACACTGATTTTTGCTTTTATTTATTTATTTTTTCTTGGACCTCTGCGGTAAATCTTTTTATTAATTCTGTGTTGAAACCCAGATAACAGTGAATGTTCGGCCCCACATCTGCAGTTTTCTGTGGGCTCTGACTGATGACATGGACTCCGGGTGTGCCTCTGCTCAGGCGCAAGTTCACTTTATTTGCGCCAGCTGTCAGGTGGATTGTGATATTAGGGTCGTGTCTAGACCACACAACACTTCCCTGTGGCATAACTGGAGCCGATGGTGGCTCACATTAGGCCTGGATGTTTCTACTACACGGGCATCTTTCTCCAGGATAATATAACATCCCATCTGTTGCACCAAAAGGTGGCCGAGAGCTGGGGCGGGGGGGCAAAAATTCATGTAATTTCGCTATATTGGAAATTCCCCCCCCCCCTCCCCTTAGTTGATCATTAAACCAAGCTACAGAGCCATATTGTAGTACTTTAAATATTTAAACACTGCTAATCCATCAAACACGGACAGCCATGTATTGTGAAATGTGCCCCTTTTCTGTTACAGCGAGTTAATGTTGACTTTTAAAATTGCACCTCCGTGGTGTTTTGTTTATTATGCTTTGAGTCTCTAAGAACACTACTAGCTGCAGGGTGAACAATCTGGCAGTGCAAAGCACCTGTCAAGGACCTCCTTAGGACTTTATTACACAGTTAAACGCTTTTTCTTATATCACTGTTAGGGGTGATTTCTGCTCTCAATTAGTATTTGCGTTTTTCAAATTATTCTTTATAAGGGTACCTCCTCCTCAGCACGCTGATATCTCATGTGCCTTTGTATTGATGTTGCCAAAATGCAATATCGACGCATTAACGTGCTATTTCACTCCTCAGTTTACTTTATTGCACTTGTCCTGTGTCCAAGGATAGCATTTCTTAAGTGCATTGTAACTAGACACACACACGCACGCACACACACACACACAAAACACACCTGGGGAAACATTCCTCGAGGGAAGTCATCAATCAGTTTTATGTCTTTCTCTGGGAAAGTTTCCTCCTCTCCAATCAAGCGTCTTCCCTCCTCCCTCCCTCCACTTTCTCGTTCCTATATTTCCATCTGTATCAGTTTTGCCTCACATCTGAGAACGATCCACTCCACCAAATTAACTTCAGCTATTTTTCCTATTTCACCGAGGGGATAGCGAGATCTTTGCCTGGATGACGAGATAAGACTACTGCAACTGAACTTTGTCTGCACCCCTCAATTTACCTGCCAGTGCTAATAAACCTGAAGGAGGAGAATCCATGCAGTGCAAAAAAAGAGAAAAGAAAAGGCATCCTTAACAAACCATGAAATGCTGAGCTGAGTCTTAAAAACTGTAGTTTTCTACTAAACAAAAAAAATCTGGAATAATGGCAAAGGTCAACCTGTTTGTATTTATAGGGAGCTGTGTCATGTCTCCTGCTGCATGACGTAACACTACAAAACTATAAATTACAGAAAGCACAAACATATTATGAAAAAATGCACGAGTATCATAAGTATGATAAATGGGAGTTGGCTACTAATGGGCTAATTTGAGATATTTTGATCTCTGGTTTAATTTAAAGTGTCGTTTGCAAACTCATCTCATGTTTTGGATGTCAAATCTTAGTCTCCGATGCACTCAGTAACTGGCCAACAAAATAAAAGAGTACAAATGCGAACACATAACTCACAACTAAAACAGCAGTGCAAATGTAACTAACACACCTGCAACTGATGGAGCTGTTGTCAGAAAAGAACTAAACTCCTCACCTGACAACAGAACAAAGAAGTGCGTCTTCTCTCTGCAGGCCCTATAAATAAAATCAGACTCCAAAAAAGGTTCTGCTCCTGAAAGAAGAACAAAGAAGAAAAGGTGTTTCTTTGAGCCAGTGAAGGCAACCAGAAATCAAAGCTACGTTTGACTAAAAATATTCCCACAGTGAGAAAAAAGAAAACCTATGGAGTTCATCTGCAGTAAACAAATCACACAACAACACGACAAATGCCCTGCTTAATGCACTTGTGCATTTTTTTTGTGTGTGTGTGGCTACTTTCCATTTCTATTCTTACATCAAATGCTCTTTCGTCCTGTTTCAAAAGAACTTTTGATTATTTTAAGATATTTAATGAAAGCATGCACTGGTGCAGAAAACCTTTTACATAACTATTTATATAATCAGTGATTAACTGGAAATATACAGGTTGTTAGCATAGAATGGTGGGCGTCAACACTGGACTTTCCCACAAAAAAGAAAAGTAAATGTTATCCAAACATTTGAAGCTGATACCAGCAGAACACTTAGCAGTAAAACAAGTGTTTAAAGAATAAAGCTTTGGATCGGGGTTTTACGCATTCGGCACTTGGAGCCAGTTTGGCACAGAATGATGTGACTCCTCTCCTCGGTGGGAGCTCTTGGCTCAGTTTTGTTGCTATTAGGAGAGACACCTCCCAGATTATCCCATTAATTTGCACCCACAGTCCCCCCACCCCTACCCGGTGCGTTGCCCCCTCCCGGCAGGTTTGCCTTCTGCTCAGCTCTCCTCTACACACCGAGCTGGATGTCCGGACACTTGCTGCGCTGCTCTTAATGATCAGGAGGCACCGCGGGAGCAGGAAGGAGAAGCACAGCGACGACGCACATGGTGAGCTCCTGTGACTGATTTTTGATCGTTTATCGGCTCGAGGTCTGCGGTAGCTGAAGGGATGTGAAGTTTTATCTGCGCTTTTGTGGCGCTGGAGAGAAGCAGCGACGGAACTTCAAGTGCAGACTGTATTTTCTGTCGGTGGAACTGAGGGCTAAAAGAGGGTTAAATAAAGGCAGAAAAGCATTTGTGGGGAATAAAAACTCGTATAAATTACATCAGGGGTAGAGTTATAGCTACGTTTCTCTTTTCAGTTATCGTTTACACACTTATATTTTCATAGGTGAGAATAAATCTCATTAAAAATTCATTCTTTTAAATGTGATTACTGATTGTTTTACGCGCTGACAAATAAGCTGTAGGACTGAACTAGAAAAAAATACGTTTAATCCTATAAAATGACCTCATGTAGTATAAATTGTTTTACCTCGAGTGTTACTGAAATGTAAATTGCTTATTGTGTTTATTTTTATTTTATTTTATTTTTAATAAGAAAACATTCTAAAAAACAATCTGTATTTATTTTTTGTTTGTTTTTTACTGCAACATTGCGCAGAACTACAATTTAAAAAAACATTCTCATTTGTATATTTCTTTTGAATGTAATCGTACGCACGTGGTTTTGCTATTATGTCCCATTATGTTGAGGTAAAAGAAAAATTAAATAAATAAATCAAAACACAATATACGCTCATAACACGATTTCCAATTAGCAGGCCGGGAATTCGGCGCTGTTTTTCATCCTAAACGTTAAACACAAGCGAGAATAATGATCAACATTAAACATCAGAGTGAAAGTTTTCTGATCACGTTGCGATAGCCTCGCTGTGTAAATAAAGCTCATAATTGGCTGCAGCTAATTTGCGCTGAACAAAAGCGCAATTAGCTCTGCTGAATTGAGCCAATTAGTCTCCGGGCTTCGCTCTCAGCTCTGGCCAAAGCAATCAGACTAAATATGATAAACATTTACGTTTCATGAACCGTGGCAAAGGGATCATTAAAGTCTAAGGACTCAGGTTAAAGTCAACTCCGGCATCCAGCGTGTATCTGCGGGCTGTTTGCCTTTTAAGGTCCGTTTACAGTTTGTTGGTTTCCCTAAAAATCCAGTTTAATAAAAATATCACCGCATTTGTCTTAATAAAGACAGCCTGCTTTTTTCTGTCTTTCTTTTCTTAAGGAATTTTGGGACTGGGGTTTACTGGATTGCTGTGAAGTGTTAATTAAAACAAGCTAAAGTTTAGTAAACAAAAAGTTGGGGTTTTTTTTTTATGAAACTGTAACACTAATGATTAATTAGCTGACGCAAATCATGGCTGTTTTTCTTTTCTTCTTTTCTTTCTTTTTAAAAACATATATTTTTTAATCTTGTCCGGTGCTCATAAAAGGCGCAAACCTGGCGGTGTTTTTTGATTCATTTTGCGCCTGCTTCTCATTATTAACTTGCTGTATGACACTATGCGGATTTAATTGGCACACAATTACGCACAGGAATTTTTTTCCCCCCACAATGCCCGAAGTTGTCTTTGGCCTGACTGCAGCGTGGATTCCCAGTGATTTAATTTCCATCTGGTTTTCAATAAGATCATGTGAAGTTGGAGCTGCGCTGAAAGCTTCTTGCCAACTTGTATGAGGCAATAAAGGGGAAATTGACAGGAAACTCCCCTTGCATTATCAAGCGGGCAACATGTGTTTTTTTTATTCAAAAGTGAAGCAAGTAAATCTTGCAGGTCGGTGCAGAGACACCTTTCAGATCTGAGGGGGCACAGATGGCCCAGGAGGATGCGGCACACGTGCACCGGACTGGCTGTTTGTTGGAGGTGCAAACATGAAGGACAGAGGCCTTTAGCTAAAGATACGAGCAGCGATAATCCATTTTGCGCTGTCTGTTGCTTCCACCTCCCTGGCCACCCCACTAAAATTAGATTATTACACCTAAAACAGAACTCCTGGAATCCGCTCCGCGTGGAATAACACACACATGGGCTTCAACTGTGCGGGCAGGAATGCAGTATGGGAATACAGAGCGCATGCATAGCCTTTCTCTTCTCACCCAGAGCCCAGGGTTGTATTTCTGACGGCTGAGGACAATTGCAAATTAACAAAGGTGTCAGTTTGGTAACATGCGCCAACAGGTGCCCGCTTGGTTCAGCTTCAAACGCGCTGGCTATAAGACAGAGCTTATATAATTGATCATATTTATTTAAAGGCTCCGTGTCTTGGAGCAGAGCTGCAACGTAAAACCCTGGGAAATCTTCCCAGATGCTATCAGCTCGATACAAATCCACCTTATTAAACAACACAGCCGTGTGTTTATTTGCGCAATCCTCATTTTAATCTATTGAAACCCCTCACAGAGGTTGCAGAACTATTTGAATTTAGCATATTTTCCCTCGCTGCGGTTGACCGGGACTGCTGCGCATGACGAGGAATGTTAAAATGTGCGAGACAGGCCAAATCCAGCTCATCTGCTCAGCAGAATAGCTCCAGACACAGACAGGCCCAAAGCTCTGCAAGGGACAAAGCAGGTTAGCAGGTAGCAAGAGAGAGGAACCACAGCAAGAGACAGGAACACAAAAAAGACACGTTTGCTGCGGAACAATTAAACAAGCAAAAAAAAAAAAAGTTAATTTATGAGTGATAAGTTTTCAGAAGGATATGATCTTCGTTCTTCAGTTAGAATCATAATACAGCAAAAGGCATGGTATATTACTTACAGAGACAGGCCAAGCATGAAAAATGAACATGCATGGATATGGAAAACTATGGATGTATTGCTGTTATTACCCCATAAGATCACATCTCTCTCTCTCTGAAAGCTCCACCAGACTCCTAAATCTACAGAAAGACTCAGTGCAAAACTGTCTAGCAAGCAAACGCTTTTGCAAACAGCATTTTCAGCTGCACCGAAACACCTTATTGAGTTTCCTATTCACTTACATATTCCTATCCATTCATTCAGATGTGAAAAACTTATATGCATGTGCATGAACTCCTGCAGCTTCAGCCTCTACCAAATCATTAAACCACTTTTTTGTTTCTGCTCCCGACATCTCTGCTGCTTTCAAGTTCAGACACATTTCAGCGTTATGAAGAACGGGAGATTTACATCGGGAAATAAACGAGGACTGCAGAGCACGAACACCAGCGCCGCTCTCCTTGCTCTCTCCTGTTCGACTATGCTGTAAACATGCCCCCAGGTTGTCAGCAAGTATTTTTCCAGCCCCTTGCCAGCCAAGCATAGCTGCTTCTAAAGATCACCCGCCGGAGATGTTGTTGATCTCATCATACCACTATTTGGCTGTATAAGCTTTTTGAGAGGCAGATTGCTGCCAAGTTATTTCAAAACTTCTGCTCACAGGGTCCTCAAACTGAATGCATATTTGTTATATCAACAGCTATTGTGTGCATTAAGTTTGCAACTAAGTAAAAGTAGACAAAACTGAAACGGAGATCGAGGCCTCTTCTTGGAGTTAATGGGAAATTCATTCAGAGGAAATCCCGCTCGTCTTCAGCATTTCCGCCCCCGGCATGCTGGCTGTGTGAATTTATTGAAAGCGGTAGAGAAAAACCGTAGTTGAAACCATATCTGCTGGGTTGCATTGGCCATGCGAGACAGTTGATCTAGTCTCTGCATTTGGCCTAGAGGGGCGCATTAAAAACCTCAAGGGCCTCACTTAGATGAGCATCCATTTATCAGAGTGGGTGTAATGGGCAAATGTTTAATTAGTCATGTAATGTGACAAAGACAAGAGCAAGTGCATGTCACGGGAATGTTAAACAACCTACCCCTTTCTCTTTTAGCCATGTGTACGCTTCACCCCCACCACCCGCCTACGCTTATAACTGCCCATCCGCTGAATTCCTGACTGAAATCTCACCACTACTTCCTTGAATCCTCTGGTAGCTTTTTACCCCGCTCATCATCCCTTTGACTTGTCTCCCCTTCTTATACAACCGGTATATCGACACCACATGAAACCAGAGACCCAATTAATCAGCCGATCAACTTATACGTCCTGCTTTTTATCAGTGTGTTCAGGTTCCCGTGGGGCATGTCTCGACACGTCAGGAATGGCTAGCCGAGGCATTCTGGATCACAGGAATGTGGCTCTCTGGGACCAGGGTCACAGTCAGACCACTAATCACTGCACTTGTTACTTGTTTCCTTTAGCAACGCCACAAAACACAGGCGCCTGCTGAGCCTGTTATTCCCCTTTTGTGCTCAATCAAGTTTAGCTGATTTATTTTCTAGCATTTGGTTGCTTTTGGACATTTGCAGTTTGTCCCCAGGCAGCCGAGAGACCGCCGTGACCTGCACACAGGACCCCTCAGAGTTGTGTGGTCCCAAAAGGGAGGCCTCATATTTCGGTCGTTGGCTAATTGAGCGGCATGACGAGGCCGGAGAGGCTCTCAGCCCCGTTCCTCTCCTACGGGTTTGGTTTATGCAGCCCTGCTGACTTTGCTGTCAGTGTCAAACGCTTGTTAGGGCATCATCAATCTCACAGCAGTTAAGAATATTCCCAGAACAGAATGAAAGGGGCAGGTGATAGATGGGCAGGGAGACGGGAGAGTGGAGGAAAAGTTGTTTGAAACCGCCGAAGGATGGCGGATATAAATGAGAAGATGACAGCCCATTTAATGAAGAAAAGAAATCATTTCCCAAAAGCGAAAGGAGAAAGGTGCTGAACTCACCCTGCAATGGAGAAACTTACGTAGTGCTCATTGGGAAATGTGCTTCTGGGCTTTGTGTGAGCAGCGAAAAAACGATAAATCACTGGGCCCAGAGAAAGTAGGTGCATTGTCCATTTTGTCCGGATGCCAAAGCGGACGAATTCTAGTATCAAATCATGACAGAAAAATAAATTACACTCATCACCAATTACACGAAACGGGAAGCGGATTTGTTTGCACTGCAGACCTACACAAGTCAGGGTTTGTCTCTTCAACGGAAGTATCCGAGTAGGGGCTCAAGTCGAACACACATTTCATTCCATAAATCATTTCTACCATCCCAAATGCTAATCTCCAAGTCCTCTTCCTCCCTCTCTGTTTCTCCGTGCCCTCTTTCCTACACCACGACACTACTACACTGCTCATGGTCGGGGCCCTCGCTGCGGTGGCTGCAGCAATGACCAACGGTAAAGATATTTGGAAAGGGAGCAATAAATATGATGGATGTGGTCCAGCTCAGGTTTTAGCCCCAGCTGTCGGGCATGTTTTTTGTTATTTCAGACAGACCTGCTGGGTGCGCGCCCTTCTTCACCCGCATTCATCCACTCGTTTTGGGGTTAAGGAGAGTTTTAAGATGGATAAGTTCTTATAAGTTCTCAAGTTCAAGGGTTCAAACCGGTGGCTGACACTACTGGGAAGATGGGAGATTACATTTTTACAGGATGAAGTCTTTACTGGCAACTACTGAAAGCCAATAAGGTGAACTTGCAGTGATGCAATCAGTTGGTATGGTGTGTTTTCAATAAGGGGACAGGTGGTCCTTCTTAGATTTCCTTCTTCGGCTTCAAATGCGTATCATATAAATCAATCCGTTAGTCTTTTGTTCTTTTCTGATCACGCTCCTGTGGTTTTCCTCTTTAAAAAATGATTTTTTTCCTCTCACAGGCTGGATGACATGATGTTCCAACCCTTTTCCCCTCCTCCCTCCACCTCTTTTTGTCCTGTTTTCCTTCTACTCCTCTTCCTCTGTCTTTCCCTCATTTCCTCTTCCCTTCCCCAACCGCCGTTGAGCTGGAATTCACCTAATGACCCCTGCTACCACACAGTTGGCCGTCCGCGACACTGCCTGTCAGAGTTTATCAATGCTGCCTACGGGGTTCCAGTCAACGTGAACCACTCGCTACAAGGAAATGATTATGACAGCCACATCACCACCTTAACCGACCTCAACAATCCCCACAACCTCACATGTTGGATGGCCGATGCAGGTACTGACACAGGAGACTGGGTCCTTACCCTACCGCTGGGCCGCCGCTTTGAGATCACATACATAAGTTTTCAGTTCTGTCACCAAAAGGAGCCATTGGACCCCATCTCCATTTCCATCCTCAAGTCGATGGACTTTGGGCGCACCTGGAGGCCAATGCAGCACTACTCCAGCGACTGCCTCAGGAACTTCAAGCTACCTTCACAAACAGTGGCCCAAACGAGACATCAAGAAACGGAGCCCCTCTGCTCAGACCCACGCCCTCTACAGAAGCAGCGAGGAGGCATGGTGTTGGCCTTCTCCACTCTGGATGGACGGCCATCCTCTCCTGATTTTGACTATAGCCCCACTCTCCAGGACTGGGTGACAGCCACCGACATTCGCGTGGTCTTCCATAAGGTGTCCAGTGAGGTGAAGATAGGCCACATGGATAAGACAGAAGAAGAAAGATGGCTTGACCGTGGACACGACATCAGAGAGGCTGGTGTTGTGAGATGGAGAACGGACTTCAAGGATCAGACTGGAGATCAGGTGGACAAGTTAAACACAGAAAATACACTGGCATTTTTTGACAGGGAGACAAAAAACTCAGAGACAAGGGTGAGGAACAAAGGGGTTAGAATAGATAAGCAAGTCAGGAAGGGCCATTATAAAAGCTCAGGTCAAGATGAAGACGGGCACAACGTCACCAGCAAGGAAGGGGGGGACAGTTTCAGCATGGACACTCTCACTTCTCCTAAAAAGGGCGGGAAAGGCAGAGGGCGTGGCCGCAAGAAGGAAAACAATCATTGGCTGCCTTGCCCCAATGGAGATTGCAATTGGACAGTTGAGGGGCGGAGCAGAAACAACAAAGGGCAGGAGCTGAGGAAACGGAGGAACAACAATCACAATACAAGGCCGAGGAATCTGCAGGCGGCCCAACCTTCTGCTTTTAAGCCCCCCGGCCGAGCTCCTTTTGCCCTCTCGGACCTGCAGGTCGGGGGCAGGTGTAAATGTAACGGACACGCTTCCAGGTGTCGCCGCGACGACACGGGTCGTGCAGTGTGTGTATGCAAGCATCACACAGCGGGGCCAGACTGTGATGTGTGTGAGGACTTCTACTTTGACAGACCATGGCATCGAGCTACGCCCACTAACCCAAACCCCTGTGTTGGTGAGTCCTGCATCACACTGCCTTTGAAAATGCTAACATAAGCACACCTTTGGTCTTATGAAAGAAATCAATGAAATCACTAGAAAACATATTGCAACTGTCAAAAACTGTGCATATAGTAAAGACAGCATGATTGAATCTCAATTTCAAGTACAGGTTTATAAAGGCTATAACTCATCCAGCAACTTAATGTCGCTCAAACAGCACAAGCCAGACATCTGTTTTCAGCATTAACATAAAAACCTTTGCACATCAGATCCTGACCGATACTCAGCAGCCTACAAACATGTTGCAGAGGTCCAGTTCAGTGACTGTTACTCAAGGCAACACACCATTAATTATACATGACTTCAAACATTAATACAATATAAATGAGGGCGCTTTAAAAG
>NW_024582621.1:708329-755521 GCF_018398535.1 Haplochromis burtoni
CACACAGTTGATGTGAAAGTTATTCTCACTATAAAAAAAGAACAAAAGACGCACTCTGGAAGAGAGCTAAGTGTAAGAGGGCTTTGTGTCAACATATTTGCAATCAAACTGAAAGTCATCAATATGGCTTAAGCCAAAATTTCCCTTATTCGGTACTTTCTGGATACCATATTAAAGCCAAACTGCTGGATTTGAATAACCCATTGTTAATACTTTCTCCAGCCCTGAAACTCTTTTCTTCGTTGGTGTTCACCAGTATTTATTTTGCTTTGCCTATGTCCAGCCTGTGAGTGTAACGGCCACTCCAACAAATGCCGCTTCAGCATGGAGGTGTTTCAGCAGTCGGGCCGGCGCAGTGGAGGCGTGTGTCAGAAGTGTCGCCACCACACGGCCGGACGCCACTGCCAGTACTGCCAGAATGGATACACCCGCAACCACAAAAAGCCGCTCAGCCACCGCAAAGCCTGCCAACGTCAGTGACTGGATGTGTGTGTGTTTAGTGTATATGTGGTGGGGGACACAAGATGGAGGGTAGAGCGAGTGCGTGACCCATACCTTTGATTGACTGTACATTCGCTGAAAGATGAAAAGTAAATCAGAGTGTGATCGTGTTTATGCCCGACTGTCAGAATGTGTGTTGCTATTTGAGCTTACGTGGTCCGCTCTGCCTCTGTACAAGTGTACAAAAGTGTTAATGGGGTGGTTACATTGTGACAGAGGACAGCTATTCCTGTTAGCAATATACAAAAGCACACACAAACCACACCGAGCTGCCTCATGCATCCACATTATTACCACCTGTGGCATCTGCAATGACCCCCGGTGACCTTTGACCGGTGTCATGTCCTAAGTGACTGTGACACCCTAGCTTAGCTGTGTGCAAGCTTGTCCTCTGCTCTAATACTTTGCTGCATATCCAGAGTTAACAGGCCTTGTGAGTTTCACACACATTCAGGGATAATAAAAATATTAAACACGCTCAATATTTTTATCACTTTTAAGGCATGAAACAAGAGTATCCTGCAAATTTATACGCTTTTAGTCCTGATTTATTGCTGCTACATTTCACTTAGTAACCATTCAGAGGCCAGCGGTGAGACAATTACTCATTTTCTCCAGGCAGGTTGTTTGGACTTATTGTAAGGATTTGTATAAACATTGTTCGAGTGTGAACAGAGCTGCTGAGGAGAGGCTTCCTCTCCCCATCTGTCTTCTCTCATTGGCCCTTATCCTTTGAAAGCACTGGTAAATAAAAAGCTTTGCAATGTAAACTATGGCAAATCCAGGCAGTAATCATTATACCATGTAACAGGCAACACTGCTAATATCTACTTAAGAAGGTTCATCTTCACTAAAAAAAACTTACCTAAAAGAAACACCAGAGTGATAATGATTCCCTGCAATGGTGTGCAATTTTGTTAATATCTCCACTGAGGAATTTGTCTTTGTTTACCCATCAGGAAACAGACGCCCACCTGGCGTTAGTATAGGCCTTCTGTAATGCTCAGTGACACGCTTGAGGACACATGCTTGTCATTCAGGATTAAACCAGGTCCTGTCACTGATGGATGCATTTATAAGTCCTGTTGTCATGTCTTTCCTTTGTTATGTTATTTTTAACATATCTTAAACCTATCCAGAATATAGATTATTTCAACTGGCTCTGCTCACCATTTTAGCATCTTTTAGCTTGTTATTTTGGTTTACAACCTGCTTGTTGGTGGACAAGAAAACTGAGGCAAAAACAGTACAGAGCATTAAAATACAGGCTAATAAGCCTGTACCGTAAGGTGATAATATGTCAGTGTTGGATTTACAGCTCATGTGAGTACCTACCAAAAAACGTGCTTATTCAGCTTCTAATCTGTTCATTTTTCTTTCCCAGCGTGTCAGTGCCATCCTGTGGGGGCAGTGGGTGGCTGGTGTAACCAGACGTCTGGTCAGTGCCTGTGTCGACGAGGTGTGACCGGCCTCAGGTGTAACCGCTGTGCCCCAGGATATGAACAGGGGAAGTCTCCTTTACAGCCCTGCATACGTAAGTTTACCGGCCACGCAGATGTCCATTTTAAACCTGCTAATTTTAGCAGTGTTGTCAGAAAGAGTTTTCACTTTGAAGGCAAAACAAGAACTTCTTCCTCTTTCTGTCAGTTATTGATTCCACAAGGTTTAGTGCTACTAAAGGGTGCACAAATGAGCCACACAGTGTGTTTACAACTGCTAGCAAAGCATAAAGGCTGTCAGTGCATGCTAACACTTTTCCTAACCCAAGGAAATGCTAACACAAGAGCAGATCACACCAGTTTGTCCTCATCTACAGCAACTCAGATTGTTACTATTGCAATATTAAAAATGAAATTGGAAATGGGTTTTTGGCATGGATTTATGCTAACCTAACCAGAATAGCTCTCCCTTAAAACTAGCAACATGTAGATTGATATTAAGTAGCTACTTGATGTTAGCCAGTAGCTCAGTGTGGTTGTATGCAAAATTTGATATTTATCCAATACAGCACTGCATATGCCAAAACCTTTAATTTATAAAGGCAGTTTATGTAGACTCTGAGGCATAATTTATGAGGCGAATGCATCATCAGTAGTCTGAATACATTTTCAAGACCACAAAAAGTGTTTGTACAGCAACAATGTTTTTCTGTTTTTGTTTTGTTTTGGTGACTTCGTTACTAATTCCTCTTAAATAGTTATTGATTGTTCTCATCTGGACTTGAGAGTTTACACAAAAGGATTATTATAATTAGACGTTTTCATAGTTCATACTTGAAGGACACAGATTTAATAAAGCAAACATTTAACATTCATTTAACATTTAATACAGGGCTGAATTTATTATTTGAATGTCTGAATGTAGTCAATAGGTAATCAGCCTGTTAAAGACACAACTGTGATGACCAATAACACTTTTACCATTAACTAATGACTGAAACATCGCTTCCATCATGTCTGGATATTCTTTTCCTCTCTGGGAGGACTCTGCCAGTGGGCTCTGTCTTTTGTCCCAGGGGTTCTGGGTCTGTCTGAGGGATTTCTCTCCTCCTCGCTCTGTTTCAAGGATTTTCGTGTGTTTGTGGAAATTGGTGCAACTGCCATAACACCCATCAGACACAGATCACATTTTGCAGTGTCTCATTTCAGCCTGCATGTGTCCAAGTCAAGTCCAAGTTCCCATGTAATTTTGTTACATAAGTAGAATGTAAAATGTTACATTTATTGAACCTGGTCAAATGGTTCAATACTGCACTTATTTTGCCTATTGAGTTTTGCACACATGTGGGAGCCTTCCAGGACTCTATGAAAACTATGAATAGAGGCCTCAAATCTGAAAGTTATGACAACCTCTTTTGTTTGTTTTTATAAGGATTGATTTCATAACAGCACTTAGTCTTACCGTAATTAAAAATGTTCTCTCTGCACTCGACACCCTTTGGCTTTTAATAGTTTGTTGTCAGTCATGACAAAGTGACTTCTTTAATTTCTCCTTCAGCCTCATTTGTTCGTGGCCTAAATGGATTAAGCGACTCTATCAAGCTGTGTAAGCCTTTATCAAATTGTAGCTCAGTATAAATAGGGCCGCTGCGCTTCAGTTTAATTTGGCCCGATCTCCTCGGCGTGTCTCCTTTTCATCATCCCTGGATGGTTTCCACAGCAGCGATAACATGAGCTGAGCGCTACAGGGAAACCTCATCTCCCGCTGATCTGGTATCAGCGTCAGATCAAGAGGATTGTTGCCACTCACATCTCTGCGCCTGGCCAGCAACAAACATCAGCCATGAGCGCTAATCCACACGCACATCCCGGGCTAATCGCACGAGTGCCGACAACTACACAGGCTCTGACGCTGTGTTAGTCCCAATCAGGTGACATAGGGAGCCAGCAGCAGGGAGCTTCGCACCTGTTGCACGCCTCAAACTGCCCCCATCGAAGGGCCCAGACTCATAACTCTCCTAGTGAAAGGAGTGAGTGAAAGAGAACCTTGTTTGTTTTTACTCCCAGACCATCTCAGTCTATGTATAGCACCTCTCTGCTCCCACCACCTCGTACATCTCGCCTACACCTCATCAGACAGCCCTAAATGTGTGCAGCAGTCAGGCTAAGTTCAATGTTAGCTACCTTTAAACCATTTTATCTATGCTCTGAATAGACCAGGATGTCAACAGAAGTGTCTGACAGGGCTGCATATTTTGGTCAAACTAAAGCTAAAGCAAAACGGAATCCAAGCTAGCTGATGAGATAGCCCCAGCTAACCTTTGCTAAAGCTTTAACTGCAAATTTATGAAATGAAAAATGATCAAGTTTTATGATTTGTTACAAAATAGAAAACAGTTATTTCACATATTTAAAGCAAGTTAATGTGCTGTCACCTCAGCCAAAGTCATCTATGACCTCGGGTTTAATCCTGCGAGGGCCATCGTGAACGATTACTGGAACTGTTATTTTGAAGCATTATCTAAAATAACTCTAACTTTAGTGTCCACTGGGAGATAAAAATGAGATCTATACATTCCCCAGTTAAATCTGATTAACAAAACATGTCAAAACGTTTGCTAACTTTGCAGAATTTAACTTTTTTTCCTCTGAAAGTTATATTTCTACCAACATCTTTGCTGATTTCACTTCAGAATCCTCTTAGCAGCATGTCGCTCTGATAGTGGCTTCTGTTTTTGTTAATAGAGTTTCGATGAATGCCAAAGAAAAGAAAATAGTTGAAATCCCATTAACATGAAATATTGGTCAATGAAAAGTCTTCTCACACTAAGATGAGTTATCTGATTTAGTTAGTTAGTGCTGACATTTCTCCTAGTGTCATGTTTTGTTGTGTTTTTACTTTGACCTGATATTTCTTGGGTTAGATCATATCTTTATTAATTAATTTATTGCTAATTTTATTCTGTATAGTTCCTATATTGATTTAGGAATGCATGAACAGCATCTTTTGTTTCTGCACTATTTGGAATATTGCGATATGTGACGATTCAGACATTTGACTTTCCTTGTAAATTTAGAAACATATTAAAAACTAGAAGTCCACTCAGCGACACATTCTCCACCGAGACCAATAACCTTGCTTTTCAGTTTTAATCAATCACAGATGTTGCCTAACTGCTGGTTTGAGGTACTTCTTGAATGTCGCCTAGACAACTGTGCTAGACTTTTTAGCAAGAGAAAGATTAGCATTAAGAATTGTTTTATGTTTTTTTTTATTATTTAGAATTAAAAGAAAACTTGAAGATCTTGAATCTTGGAAATCCCTGTACCCTTAATGACTCGGTGTTAATCAATAAAGATGTGATTTTGATGATGATTAGAATAATATATATATATATATATAATATATAAATACATATATGTATGTATATATATATGGGTCACCTTCTCATTTAATTGTTTTTCTTTATTTTTACTACTTTCTGCATTGTAGATACATACTGAAGACATCAAATATATAGATAAAGATATATGGGATTATGTAGCAAAGAAAAATAAATAACTGCAAATATGTTTTATATTTTAGATCTGCCAGAGTTGCCACCCTTTGCTTTGTTGACAGCGCTGCAAACCCTTCTCTAAATGAGCTTCATGATGTAGTCACCTGAAATGGTTTTCACTTCACAGGTGTGCCTTGTCAGGGTTCATTGGTGGAATTTCTTGCCTTATTACACAGTTTACAGCCTTATTTGACAACTGTCAGATTATAGCATATTATGGCAAGAACCAATCAACTAAGTAAAGAACTGAAGGTCAGTCAGTCTGGAAAATTGCTAAAACTTTAAATGTGCAGTCACCAAAATCATCAAGTGCTACGATGAAACTGGCTCACATGAGGACCACCCCAGGAAAAGAGGACCAGTTCCAGTAGGAGACACAATCTCTACATCAACTGTTCAGAGGAGACGGCGCGAATCAAGCCCTTATGGTCAAACAGCTGCTAAGAAACCACTAAGGAAAAGCAAGAAGTAGTAAAGATTTGTTTGGGACAAGAAACTCAAGGAATGGACATTAGACAAGTGGAAATCTGTGCTTTGGTCCGATGAGTCCAAATTTGAGATCTATGGTTCCACGTGCCTTGTCTTTGTGTGATGCAGAAAAGGTGAACAGATGGTCTCTACATGCATGGTTCCCACCCTGAAGCTTGAAGGAGCAGGTATGATGGTGTGGGGGTGCTTTGCTGGTGACACTGTTGGGGATTTATTCAAAATTGAATTGACATGTATACCATAGCATCCTGCAGCGACATGCCATCCTATCCGGTTTACGTTTAGTTGGACCACCACTTATTTTTCAACAGGACAATGACCCCAAGGGCTATTTGACCAAAAAGGAGAGTGATGGAGTGCTACAACAGATGGCCTGGCCTCCACAGTCATCTGACCTAAACCCAGTCGAGATGGTTTGGGATGAGATGGACCTCAGAGTGAAGGCAAAAGGGCCAACAAGTGTTGGGGACTCCTTAAAGACTGTTGGAAAACCATTTCAGGCGACTACCTCATGAAGCTCATTAAAAGAATGCCAAGAGCGTACAAAGCAGCAATCAAAGCAAAGGGTGGCTATTTTGAAGAATCAAAAATATAAAAGATGCTTTGAGTTACTTCACACTTTTTTTGTTTTGTAATAAATCCATATGTGTTCATTCATAGTTTTGATGCCGGGAGTGAGCATCTACACCGTAAATAGTCATGAAAATAAAGAAAAAACATTAAATAAAAAGGTGTGTCTAACCTTTTAACTGGTAGTGTACATAGAATAGCATGTCACTAGTCAGCTAGTCACTAAATTCTGATAGAGACCCAGCCATTTTGTTCTGGAAGCAGGCCTGACATGACAGAAATTGCTCAGTTCAGAAAATTTTCTGAAATTTTCATGAAATTTTAGGAGATCAGGCTTGGTAGTTTTTACATACAAAAGATATCCCTGTCTGTCAGTCGCATATATGGATATCATATTGTCACTAGCCCTGCTCATGCAGGTAGCCCCATTTGCCTCATTGGAACCCTTGACATGTACTATAAGTACACTTACAGAAACCCACAGCACCTTCTTGACTTTTAAACACGAGGGACCGTCAGCTGGAAGGGGGTGTTGGGTGTCAGTGGCCCAGTTGTGTCATAGAAGACCAGACCTGGACAGAGGACGATGCGTGAGCTTATATGGCGGCACTGTCACACACAAACTTTTACAAGAGCCTGGGTTATGCACGCGTCACCAACCAGGATGTTAATCCACACCACCGACACGCACGACTCTGTTTAATGTTTGAGACAAAACCATACAAGAAGTGAAGGTCTGACCCTATTAAATTCCAAAAAGTAAAGTTTGCATCTGTCTGTGTGTTAGAGAGAGCACCACGGGATGGGTTTGTGGACCATAAAAGGACCACACACACGTTCATTTTGACATTTGCTTATCTTGCTTATCTTTTGCATGGGCATGCCTCACGCAGCGAGGGTCATTCAAACACAACGCACACATATAATGCACAGAAGTGAAACAGACTGGCAGCTCTGGAAGGTGTCCTGAAGTTTCTCTTTGTGTGTCTGTTTTGTCTGAAACTGTGTTTATGCTTGCAGGAATTCCAGAAGTTGCTCCAACTCCAGTGTACCAACCTCAGTACAGCATAGGTAGGTCTGATGTATGGCAGTCCTGGAGAAATGCTTTGCATCAATGTGATGAAGCTCCTTGAATTATTTTTTTAAGCAGACAATCATTCATAGACAAAAATGGAGAAGAAGGCAAGTCTGGAAAATTGTATCCTGAAAGACAGTTTTGTACAGAAAGTAACTTTATAACTTTTTATAACTTTAAACCTTTAAACTAATCTATTAACTAAACTTCTGGTACTTAAATATATTAAACCAATATCTAATTTTTCTACTGTAAAATTTTCTGCCTGCTGTAACCTGCCATAATAACTTATGATATCCGAATGCCTCATGCAGGAAATTGTGTAACTGACAACAAGATTTGATTGAGTAATAACAATAAAGTTTTTCCCTTTTCTATCCTCTCCCCCGCTGATCTCACCGCAGCATTTAGATTTATGGCTTTTTTGTGCGATCATATATCAGATCTCCTCTGAAGGCGTGCCACATATTTTTTAACAGATCAGTCCTTGAATTGAAACTGCTCTGGGAGCTGCTGCTCACTCTCTCCACGGAGTGGCTAACCACTCCCTCCTAGCGGCGGCTCGAAGAATGTCCCACCTGCTGCAGTTGGGATCATCTGTTAGTCAAAGGATACTGTGATGACAAATAGAAGCAGCCATATTGTAATTAGGGGAAAAGACATGTGCTGATATGCTTGCTATGAAATGATATCCACCCTCATTTGATGATTCTCTCTCCCTCTCCCCCCTCTGCTTGTCTCTCATGTAGCGGAGGAGTGCGTTTCATACTGCCAGCCTTCTCAGGTTAAAGTCAAGATGAACTTGGAGACCTATTGTCGAAAGAACTATGGTTAGTGGCCATTTTTCTGTTTTAACCACTATATATTTTTATTATATTATTAAATATAATTTAACAATTATAGTGTTTCCTGCTATCCATATTTGATATGAGCATCCACAGTGTATGTATGACAGAAAATAGAAAAGTATAACCAGTCTTTAAATTATTTATTCAAATGAATCAAATCTAAATTGTAACAAATATTTAAATTGTGGACCAAAAGAATCTATCAAAATACTATTTTTTTTTTTTTTACTATGTTGTGCCTGTGTTAGTGCTGAAGGTGCAGGTGAAAGGTATGGAGCGCTCAGGTCCCTGGTGGCAGTTTTCCATCTTGGTGCAAGTCGTCTTCCGCACTGGGTCCCACGCCCGCATTCGCAGGGGCTCTCAGTCCCTTTGGGTCCCTGACCGCGACCTTGGCTGCGGCTGCCCCGCCCTCCAGGTGGGTCGGACAGTCCTCCTGATCGGAGCAGATGAAGGAGAGCAGCCCTGGGTGCCAGAGGAGAAGCGCCTGGTGGCAGATCGCTCTACTCTAGCCCCCCAGTGGCAGGAACACTGGAGCCCCAAACTCAGGGCTTTCCGGGGGCAGGACAAGAGGGGCCGCTGTCCACCAAAACAGGCAAACAACCACCAGCGCTACAGGGAAAACCCAAAACCCCAGTCTGGTTATGTCCCCCCTCACTTGCTGACTGAGAAAGATGTCGAGCCTCACGCTGCAAACACACACAAGACTGAAAGCACAGAAGTGCCGCACATGTTCAAAGTTAAATCCACTGAGGCGACACTACCCTCTTCTTCTTCACCCAATCCAATGTGTTCTACTCAAAACCCTTCATGAAAACTTTAACAGTGAGAAGATTTAAAGACTCAAATTCTATTATATTGAAATTCTCAAAAAACAGAAGAACTACAAGGAGTAAAATGTACATTATTCCATTTTTTTGTCAGTGGACTTGACAATCAGGTGAGAAGAAAGCTCAAAGAAACCCTTCAAAACCGAAACACATACCCACCTTTAGGTTTATGTACATTCTTAAGAGGTTAATTATTGCATAATGAGTTTTGCAGCAACATAAAGTGGTATCACTCAGTGATGATGAATCTGTGAGACTAAAATGGTGAAATGTAAAATGTAAGTATCATTATTTTAATATTTCTACTAAGGAAACTTCTGAAAATTAAAGTCTGACTGAACTTTGAAAAATGTCAATTAGCATTTTGTCTTGAAAACTTAAAAAGAAAATCTATATTTAGATCATATTTATTTATTGAATTTTTTAAGCTAAAGTGAAAATATTACAATAAATGACATCATAAAACTATTTACAATAGTAATTAACATAATGACAAATGGTTTAGTTAATGTGCAAAAATGTGAGTGATTTTTTTTTTTACTAGTAAATATTTTATTGTAAATTGCCCATTATACCATGTTAGACTTTATTTTTAATTCACATGTAAATTTGGGAAAAGTAAATACTGAAAAGTAATCTGAAGCAATTTCACTAAATTAAAACAACCGAACAAAGTTGAAAGTCATGTAGCTCACATGGATAATTACAACAGAATGTGTCTGTTATGTAAAACCATGCTGGAGACTGCAAATTTGCATTTATTATAAATAACTAATATTTACTATTACATCGATGCTGTAGTTTTACAGTTTAAATCCAAAACTTTCAAAACTAAACAGATTAATTAATACATTATTTATTTATTTTGCTGAACTACTTACATTTGTTCCCCTTTAATCAACTTGAAATATTTGCAGAATATGTATATCCCACGTAAAAGTATAATTTCAGTGTATTTATTTTTGTTATTTCTGTCTGATATGGACATCAGTTAAAATAGCCTTCATAACGTGTTGCTCAGATTGTGTTTTTTTTTACCTTCATGTAAGAAAAACAAAGCTGTGACACCACGAGTGCATTGGGCAGCCGGGTTAGCACAGACAAGATATTATTATATTATTAAATTCCATTTTTAAATTTGACAAATATCTTTACTCTTGCCTGTCTAAAATAATGAAATTAAAAAACTGAAAACTGAAATTTTTCATTTAGGCTAATTCAATTTAGACAAAGAAAACTTATTGATTTTTAAATTAAAACATTTAAATAGGAACACTTTATTATGTATGTACATATAGTACATTTCAATTCTAAAAATGTAAAAAAAAATTGCTTTAATTTTCTTTTTGAGTTTCCTTCTTTCTTTTCGCATGCATTTCAGTAGTGGGAGACGAAAAACCTCACTGCACTCACACCTTTAATTCAAACTGTACAATGTTTGATGAAAAGAGACTTTATCTACAATCTGTTCCCTCACTGGACAGCTGACACAAAGACCAAACTAACTTAACCTCATTTTCTAGGAATCCTCAGATACACCATAAGGAGCCCAGATACAGATCTAAAAAACATCGGTCCAACCTGTCGTCATGACTTCTGTTTCCATTTGGGAGATATCGCGTCATAGCCCAGGGGAAATGGGGGGTGGTTGGAGGTTATGAAGACAGATGGAAGAGTTCCTATTTGTTGAGCAGCCACCTTGTTTTGGTGGGACCTGTGTCAGCGATTGGCTGTGCAGCTGTGGTGAAGGCTATGATTGAAAATAAAGAGAGAAAAATAGACTCGCTGACTGATGACCTCGCAGCGGGACTGAACATACAGTACACCGAAGAGTGTGTGAGACTGTTTTGGGGCCTCTTTCCCTTTTCTTATAAGGTCCAAACATCCGTGCAACCAGCTGGCAGCTTACCATGCTAATTATGCTTCCAAACAAGCTGCTCAGATGTCTTTACACAGTAACCCAACATGCAGCATGTTTTCTGTACCCTGTCTTTAATCATTTACCAGAAAAAAAACATAGACTTAGTTTTATACTTATTCAAATACAAACTCTTTTTTAACCACTTAGAGTGACCTTTGTAAGAAATCAGTCAGATTTAAGTGCACATTCACAATTCTGTACTTGTGAAGACCTTAAATATCTCATTTTGACGGATCTATATTCATCACACATATTCTTCAACACCTTAAACTCAGTAAATGGAATGACAACAATACTATAAATATTACATGAAAACAGCCAAAAATGTCAGAAATACAAAAAGAGAAAATTTTAATAAAGTTTGATGTAATCATCTTTGGCATTTTTACTGGCCTATAGTTTTTTCAAAAAAACAACTGTAGTCATTTCATAATGTGTGTTGATTCAGACCATTCATCTAAGTGTCTTTGACTAATACTTTGATGCTAGCTGGTGATAAAAAAGCTCTCAAACAATACATATAAATGTTAATTACACAATATGTGTGGATATGTGTACTGTGTGTACTATGTAAAGTGTTTCAGATATAAACCGTAAAGAGATGTAATGTATGGACCATCTTTTTAGCATCTTTCAGCTCACTGTTTTGTTTTTAAGGCGTTCAATATACTGTTTTGGTTCACTTTCACTGCTCTAATTAGCACGCTTTCAACAGCAGGCAGCTGTTTTCAGTTTAAAAAAATTCAAAACACAGCTGTACACTACCAGGAAAACAGCAGACAGAAAAACTTTGGCAATTAATTGGCAAACACAGTGGATCATTTAGTAGCTAAAAACAGATATTGCCCTCAGGAGTTGGTGGAGACCAAAATATAGCTACAAGTAGAGTGATTATCAGGTGGATGCAAACACACTGCAAGTAATTTCTTGGTATTCTGTGTTTTTCAAAATCCAGTGAAAGTGATAAATAACTCATGTCAGGTTTGTGTTTCCAGCTTGCAAACAACAACAAATTGTAGCAAAAACCATCCAATGTCACGTTTTCATTTTGGCAGCTAAAAACAAGAAAAGGAGTTTCTGCAACCTGAAACACCAAACAACCCAAAACGAGAAGGGCACGGCTGTAAAAGTTAACAGTGCGTAACACACAAATTATGTGTGTGTGTCAGAGGAAAAAAGTGCAAGTCAACACATGCACAATCATGTCTCGGTGTGTGTGTGTGCGTGTGTGTGTGAAGCACCTGCTGCGTTGCTGCAGGAAGCACCTGTCAGCAGTCGTCTCCGCGGTGCAGCCCCTGTCGACATGAGGGTTTGATCCCAAAACTCCCCAAACACACACACTTACACCGACACTAACAGACAACTTAAGCCAGTGGCTCGCTCTGCAGCAGGGGCTTCGCATAGTCTGCGGCTTTGCTCCAGTTAAACTGACAACATGTTCTTTTCTGAAGCGCTGTGGATGGGGGTAGGCTCCCTGTTTTGGTGGCATGTGGGGAAAAAGGAGATCAGATTCTTCTTCTGCAGAACGGGAAGCAGCAGTGTGTGTGTTTGTGAGCGTGTGGTATTATGTTTACAGCCTGCCGAGGGCACGTTTTACGAGAGGTGATTCCTCCTGTGTTGCAGCCAGAGCCAAAGTTCAACTAGACTTCTTGCAAACACACCAATTTGCTTTGTCCTCAAAAACATACACACACATTTAACACTATTCTCATCCCGTCTACACACACACTCCAAATTGTTGCCTCGCACCCAAGAGCTTAAGTCCAAGTTCAGAAAGTCACACTGTTTTCAGGATGCACACACACAAAGACACGGGGGCTTCTGTTAACCTGAGAGGCAGAGGGTCAATCCCTGTGATCCTGCAGCCTACATGCCTTCCATACAGACATGCCGCCGACACCGCAACCCGACTCTCGGCCAGATTAGGACTAATCAAGCATGGCACAGCTCAGGGCAGCAACGGCATGACACACACATGTAGACAAACACATGGATATACTGTACTACAAACATGTGCCAACCCTTCCTCTTTAAAATTTCTGATCAAGTATTTGCCAAAAATATGACCACAGAGAGAAAAATTATTTCTTGCATCAAGTATCATTATTAACAGTGCATGCAACATTTTATAATGTGGATTTTGCTCCTTGTTTCGGTTCCAGTCTGTTAAATTTCCTGGCAGTTTTTGATAGTTCAGGTTTTATAGGGTTAATGCTTTCCTACAGAACATAAAATGTCTGAAAATACACAAATTCCACACCAGTGAGAGTCTATCCCTCAGAAAACGCGGCTGCTGAATTGAAAGGTCTAATTTAATGTCCAGGTTTGTCTTCCTTCACTTATTTTTGGCACCATGTAACAAATGTGCATGACACTCTTCCAGAAGTGAGTAGGAAACACCCGCAAACAAAGAATGAGCAGCTGCTTTGTACTCTGACACTTTTATATACTCTCCAGATTCACTTCTGTAACTCAACAAGTTGTTGTTGATATGACTCTTGTGCATTTCTGACATCTGAGGAACTGAAGATCCAGTGGATTACTTTTATTTTTGACATCCTAACAACAGCAGAAAATTCTTAGTGATTGCATGAGGGGCAGCTGATGCTACCAGTAGCAGGCCGGAGCAACACTGCATGGAGAAAAGTCTCGATAATCGAGTCCCATTGCAACAGCTAAGCACCTATCTATGCTGTCTGCCTTTACAAACATTCGAGAAAGAATGAGCCATTTGAATATGAGCAACAAGTCAGTTTGTGAAATTTCTTCCTTCGTACACATTTCATGATCAGCCATGAGTGGTTTGATTGCAAAGTGAAAGTGTTTAGGAACCACAGCAACTCAACCATGAAGTTGTAGAGCAGGGTCACCGGGTGACTGGGTGACTGGAGCTCCAAACCTCATCTGTCCTTAACATCAGCACAAAAAGTCTGCACCGGGAGTCATGGTTTCCATGGCTGAGCAGGTCCTGTTGGTGTAATGTGCACTTTTTTTCCACACAATATTTGTGTAATCTGTAGTGTGCACAATCGGAGTCTTTGATACGAGTTTGAAACCAAATAAAAAAAAAAATGACTGTCTTCATGTTGTGTTTTTCTTTTTTTTTCTTTTTTGCAACTGCCATTTTTGAAAGGATTTTCTCTCTAAAGGAGAGGGGCTTACAAGACTAATAGTCTATTTAAAGCAACCTGGATGTACACCAAGATTTTACAGGTTCTTCTTTTGCCTGTCAACCACGTCTCCACTTATTTTAATGAAATTCAGATTGGTTTTCCAACAAGCGTTGTGTTACATAGTAACTTCTGCAGGATTTTCTCTTTGTTCCTGCTCTGTGTTAGATCCTGCTTTAACTCTATCCAGCTGAACTCTGAGGTTGTTATCCTTTATGTCTTAAACAGCCTTGACTGCGCTCTTACAGGTCAGGTACTTAATTAATGCCTCATCAATCAGAGCAGGCTGGTCTTTGGAGAATGGCTGCATTAAAGCAAACCAGAAGATTTTCGAGTGCTGCAACAACTTATAGTGTAAAAAAAATCATGTATTTCTTGCACTATGAAAGCACATAAAGCTATTCTGGTAGATCCCAAAATGACATTTTAAACCTTTAAATGTATTTAAGAGGAGTGAACTCATAGGTTTAATATGCAGAGCATACATGCGCGTCTGTATAATGTTTTTGCATGAGACCGTGAGGACCTGCCGTCACGTGGCTACAGCTTGACTTTTCCCATTAAAGTTTTCCCACCAGTCGCAGGTGTTGACCGGTCGTCTGGTCCCTATTTGGCCACAAATGTCTGGGATGTGTCAGGCCTTCCTCAGCTCTGCTCCCTTTGTAGTCTGCAATGGGAGGCTCGTTTTGTCTTTGTAGTCATTAAGCAGAACCTTATTTTGGCAGCCACCGTGTTAGAGGGGACAGGTGATTTATAGCAGAGGGAGCAACAGGGTGATCCCTGCCATTCGTTTCTTTTTTGGGAGGGATGGGGGCTCATTCTGGATGTTTTTATGGCGTCTAAACACACTCTACAGTCTATTAGTACCCTGTGCGCAGGACTCGGAGTCCAGGATTAGCGATCAAAAGACTGATGGCGGGGGCACTGGGGTAAAAGGTTGGAGGTAACATTAGCCCGGCCTGCCCAGGTGGCGTGGCTGGAAAGAGACTCCCATATGTGGTGTAGATGGGTCAAACGTGGGCTGTGTGTGTGGGTGGAGGCTTCCAGCATGCTGTATGTGGAGCCTGTGTGTGCATGACTTTTATGGAGCATACTGAACTCCGTCTAGTTGGATCTGAACCATAACCGATTAGATTTCAGGCTCAGAGTGGTGACCGCTGACCTTCTTACAAATGAAATGTGGTTGATTTTTCTGCAGCCACATCTCACCTTCACAGCACTTGGTGTGCCACTGCAATCTACTTCACTTACTCTGAAAAAACCTACTTAAAATCACCCTTTTTGCTAAAGTTCCTGTGAGCAGCTTTGAGTAAAAATGAGGAAAAAGACAGAAATTTAAAAATTGGGTTTTAATTTTGCCTGGGCAGTCATTCTTAGAATTAAAAAAATAAGGGAATTAAATAACATTGAATAGATTTCAGTTTTGATTCCTTAAGATGACTTTTTACTGAAAACTAAATAGACTTTGTTGGTATGCTGTATACCTAACAGGTCATGAATGCACTGAACTGGCACGAAAAGTCATCATTGTCTGAATCTACTGTTGAAAATACTGGTTTGCTTTGCTTCCTACTTTATATTATGTAAGTTTAATATAATGTGTGATGTAGGTATAGAACTATTTTAGCTTTGGCCAGTTTAAATGCTTGACGTGTCTTTTACGACCTGCTGTTCGGGACATATCTAACAACAAATTTTGCAAATTTTAAATGTAGCAAAAAACACACAAGAGTTCATTTTTTAAAATTCAATAAATAGGTTTATTCTTATTGGTAATCTTACAGCAGTCTCTCACAGTGTGGTTTCTAACCATTTATATGTCTTGCTGGCCATGACACAGCTGGTGGTCTCATATGTGGGTGGCCTCATCCTCAGTGTCTGAGTCATGTGGCAGAGAGAGCTGGGCTTCAGGGAGGTTGTTGCACTGCAGGTAGCTGAAAACGACTTGGACCTGAACACACACACACACACACACACACACACACACATCAGGTCCATGGTGAAAGAAACACACGTTTCTAAGTTATCACACACCTCAGAGCTTTGAAATGTATTTCAGTTCAAAATTTTGCACAATTTCTGGGAACTGAAAACTGATGATGTCATTATGTCATACTTTTTTGGAGTTTCAGTCATTGATCGAGTCACGAGGTGTAACTGAATAGCCTGAGCAGCCATAAAAAAAGAGCTACTTGAATTCCTTACATACCAAGGAAAGGTAAAGTTTCCTTTACTACCGCCTTTAGCACAGGATGCATTGGCTGGACCATAAAGTATGGTCCAGCCAGCCTTCATAGCAAATCAGTCAAAAAACCCAAAATGTCCCAAAAATTATCAGAAAAATTAACGAAGTGGGTCAGATCTTATAAATGTTAAACAGAAGTATGTTTCCATGTTCACACTATAGCTTTTTAGTATGTTTTTATTTTTTAACAACAGTTTTTTAAACCCAGAGGTGAAATATGAACAATAATGAAGATGCTGCCTCTTCAGATCAAGCTTCTAGCTCATGGGCGGGCAACTCCAGGCCTCGAGTGGCGGTGTCCTGCAGGTTTTAGATCTGTCCTTGATCCATCACAGCTGATTTAAATGGCTAAATGACCTCCTCAGCATTTCTTGAAGTTCTCCAGAGGCCTGGTAATAAACTAATCATTTGATTCAGGTGTGTTGACCCACGGTGAGCTCTAAAACCTGCAGGACACCGGCCCTCGAGGCCTGGAGTTGCCTACCCCTGTTCTAGCTTATATCAAATTTTCTTTAAGGTTTGCTGTAATTGAATTTGTATTAATTAAGTCTACTGCTCTATTGCCAGCATTAAGAATATTTGTTAATTCATTTTTACATCAGGTTAGCTGGTGCCCCCAACCTCTGTCTCTGAAACAGACAAATAGAGACAGACAATCATTCTCATCTATCTCTAGTTTCAGATCATTGGGTAACCCAACATGCATGTCTTTGGTGTGTGGGAGGACGTCGGAGTACCCATAGAGGGCCAACATATACACTCCACACAGAAGGACCCCAGCTGGTTGGTGGATTCAAACCTAGGATCTTCTTCCTATGAGATCAGCGTGCCAACAAGTTTGGTTGAAGTAAGGGGGAAATTTTGCAGACTGCTTTCTGGACATTGTAGTTTCAACACGGTAAAACAGCTGGCATCATACTGTTCTTCATCACACATTTCATTGACCTAACAACTTTTTCCATTGACACCAAGGAAAAGGAGGTAGGGAGTCGAGTTTGGACGATATGATCTTATGCTTGTTTTCATGCAAATCTCAACTTGTCATTACATTTTCTCTTATCAAGTTTCCCACTCAGCTGACCTGTAGCTTATACACTCCCAGCTCACAGTTGTTTAGGTTTGTGATTTCCTGATTTCTTTTCAAACCATGCCTTTTTGGTAAGAAATGCTCGCTCTTTACTCTGACATTTACTTTCACCTTTCATTTGTTTTTACTAATTATTTCACTTTGGCATTAATTAATCAGTAGAAAAAATAAAATAAATAAAATACAGAACATTTGCAGACATTGTGTTAAACACGGCCAAGTCTTTTTCTCAGGTATCCACTCACCTGTACCACCACCTCCTGAGAGATATCCACAGTGGGCCCATGGTGTCCCTGCCCAGCCACTGGGGGGCGTAGGAGACTCGGCCCAAACACAGTGGCAAGGTTTAGTAGAGACATCTTGTTAATGTGTTGCCTCTCTGAGATTCTGGAAGGAAAAAAAAAAGATTGAAAACATTAAAAAGTTTTAGGCACAGACTGAAAATATCAGCTGATTTGTAAAGATAAAAAATAAAGTTTATATTTCTTACTTCCCGGTGTAAGGTGTTCTAGTTAACTGACCATTACGGCATTTTGTGCAGTTTGTTTAATGAGCTAAGTATATATTTTTTTCATATTCCTACATATTTTTAAAAGTAAGCATTTTTCAGTTCCAACTAGCAGAGAGAGCAAAATTCACTCTAATAATTATCCTGAAGGTTAAACCATTATAACCATGTCATGGGTGAAGCTGTGGATTCATACCGTTGGAGGTGATGCAGCAGGTAGAGGAAGGTGTGGCGGTTGGCATCAGGACAAGACTGCAGCAGGGACAACATGGAGACCAGCCGTGGGTTTTGTTCTTGGATGTCTACATGAAAATCAGCCAGGATGCAGTTAACTGAGTAGCGTCTGTGAGACTCACAGGGCATCATTTAAAGGTGCTGTTCATGTCATTAAAGCTTAGGGAAATAGGGTTATTGTTCACTTCTGCAGAAGGAATTTCAGGGTTTATATACAAACCCCTTTTCCCCTGTATGTAAAATAGAGTTTATATAAAAGATGGACGCTCCCCATTAGTTTGTATGGTGCCACAGTGAAATCTCCAAAGCATTTTGACTGTTGCCATATTGTGCTTTGAAAGCAGATGTGGTGAGCGAGGGGTGGTTCTGACAATTAAAGCACGTTACACAGCACAAGCAAAGCTTGCGAAAAAATTCACCGCAGATGTCATTTCCTAATCATTTTTTTCTGATTTCAATTTAAAACATGCAGAAGACAAAAGAATAATGTGAAATATTAATAACAATGCTAAATAATGTGGCAGCAGAAGCTACTGATCTCAATGCTCTTTTCTTTACCTTAACAATGTCTTGAAGACGCACCAAAATGCACACCATAGATACTTCACCTTGTGTGTTATCCTCTTGTTTTACTCAAATTCAATTACATTTTATATATTTACCATTAAATCAAAACAAGCTCAAGGTAGCACTTTATATCGTAAGGTAAAGACTCTGAAATAATAGACAAAAAACCCCAACAGTCAGACAACACTATGAGCAAGCACTTGAACAGTGGGAAGGGAAAACTCCCTTTTAACAGGAAGAAACATGTAGCAGTGCCAGGCTCAGGGTGGGGTAGCCATCTACTGTGACCGGTTGGGCGGTGAGGGGAGAGAGATAGGTCAAAAGACACTTATGGTGGGTAATAAGGACGCACTGAAGCACCTTTCCTCTGTGTTCACACAGGAACCCTCTCAAATGAGTAATCAACCACAACCACAATGTAAAACAGGCCCACCCTGAAGTGTACCCTGCTTTCTCCTCTTTTCTCGCTCTATTGACAACCATCACATGCAAATGTGCATCATCCAGTAACACTTGAAACTAGTGCTGAAAAACGTATCAGTTCACTGTGGTCATAGATCAACAGTTGTTTTGCCATCGGCCTTTATGCAGCCAGATCTCTCTTGCTTGTCATTAAAAAGAAAGCACATCTAAGGCATTTCTAAACTGGCTTCAGTTTTCAGGCTGTGAAAACTCACAGGAAGCAGAATATCTATTTTGATAGATGATTCATCTATAATTGTTTTAGCCTCTTTTTTTCATTCCTTTACAAGCAGTAAAAAGCTTCTAGATGATGAATTTGCACTGAAGAGATACCAGTTCTAACAACAAACTATGCAAGTAGTTTAAAGGTTTAGAGCTAAACTTCAGTGAAGTATGCATACGGTATGCATGTGCTTTGTCATATACAGTGGGGCAAAAAAGTATTTAGTCAGCCACCGATTGTGCAAGTTCCCCCACTTAAAATGATGACAGAGGTCAGTAATTTGCACCAGAGGTACACTTCAACTGTGAGAGACAGAATGTGAAAAAAAAATCCATGAATCCACATGGTAGGATTTGTAAAGAATTTATTCGTAAATTAGGGTGGAAAATAAGTATTTGGTCACCTCAAACAAGGAAAATCTCTGGCTCTCACAGACCTGTAACGTCTTCTGTAAGAAGCTTTTCTGTCCCCCACTCGTTACCTGTATGAATGGCACCTGTTTGAACTCATCATCTGTATAAAAGACACCTGTCCACAGCCTCAAACAGTCAGACTCCAAACTCCGCCATGGCCAAGACCAAAGAGCTTTCGAAGGACACCAGGAAAAGTATTGTAGACCTGCACCAGACTGGGAAGAGTGAATCTACAATAGGCAAGCAGCTTGGTGTGAAAAAATCAACTGTGGGAGCAATCATCAGAAAATGGAAGACATACAAGACCACTGATAATCTCCCTCGATCTGGGGCTCCACGACAAGATCTCATCCCGTGGGGTCAAAATGATCATGAGAACGGTGAGCAAAGATCCCAGAACCACACGGGGGGACCTGGTGAATGACCTGCAGAGAGCTGGGACCAAAGTAACAAAGGTCACCATCAGTAACACACTACAACGGCAGGGAATCAAATCCCGCAGTGCCAGACGTGTTCCGCTGCTGAAGCCAGTGCATGTCCAGGCCCGTCTGAAGTTTGCCAGAGAGCACATGGATGATACAGCAGAGGATTGGGAGAATGTCATGTGGTCAGATGAAACCAAAGTAGAACTTTTTGGTATAAACTCAACTCGTCGTGTTTGGAGGAAGAAGAATACTGAGTTGCATCCCAAGAACACCATACCTACTGTGAAGCATGGGGGTGGAAACATCATGCTATGGGGCTGTTTTTCTGCCAAGGGGACAGGACGACTGATCCGTGTTAAGGACAGAATGAATGGGGCCATGTATCGTGAGATTTTGAGCCAAAACCTCCTTCCATCAGTGAGAACTTTGAAGATGAAACGAGGCTGGGTCTTCCAACATGACAATGATCCAAAACACACCGCCCGGGCAACAAAGGAGTGGCTCCGTAAGAAGCATTTGAAAGTCCTGGAGTGGCCTAGCCAGTCTCCAGACCTCAACCCCATAGAAAATCTGTGGCGGGAGTTGAAAGTCCGTGTTGCTCGGCGACAGCCCCAAAACATCACTGCTCTCGAGAAGATCTGCATGGAGGAATGGGCCAAAATACCAGCTACTGTGTGTGCAAACCTGGTAAAGACCTATAGTAAACGTTTGACCTCTGTTATTGCCAACAAAGGTTATGTTACAAAGTATTGAGTTGTATTTTTGTTATTGACCAAATACTTATTTTCCACCCTGATTTACGAATAAATTCTTTACAAATCCTACCATGTGGATTCATGGATTTTTTTTCACATTCTGTCTCTCACAGTTGAAGTGTACCTCTGGTGCAAATTACTGACCTCTGTCATCATTTTAGGTGGGGGGACTTGCACAATCGGTGGCTGACTAAATACTTTTTTGCCCCACTGTACTGGGGATGTGTTGTCTTACCTAGACTTCTTGTCAGACTCTGAAAAAGCTCAGTGGGTATCAGGGGTTCAGGCAGCTCTCTGAAGTAAAGTTTGAGAACACCAGACACAGCGTTCACTTCTGCGCTTCTCAGCTTCGTCACCGCTTCACGGAGATCTGATCAGAAAAGGGACAGATAATGATAATCATCTTTATTACAGGTATCTTCTTTTAACCTTCACTTCCTTCCTCACAGGCACAAGAACATGTATGGGTATGTGCTGCATTGCAGATGTAGATCATCAGGTAAAAGATTTTGAGTCAGTTTTTGTTTTTCTTACGATAAACAAGACAAACAGACCATAATATACGTTTGCCTGCATATTAAGTGTTCATCCTCCAAGACTGCCGTTCATTGATTAATCTGTCTGATATTGAATGTGTGCATACGTTTTTAAAGCAATCAGGGGTTTTTAGCTAAACAGACATTTTAGTCGCTAGCAACAATGACAGTGTTCACTTTTCAGTCAGTTCTTTCCTAGACAAAAGAAACATGTGGGTTTAAAGTCAGCTATCTTTGGCACAGTGCAGCACTAGCAAGAGATAAATGTTTCTGAGATGTTGCACCTAAACTCAAGAGTCAAGGTCAAATGTCACCACTAGTGTTTCTCTTGGAAGAAAGTTACGATTTCAAGGAAATTAATTTGAATTATTTTGGTGATAGTTGAGTTTTTAAAAATTCTTGGTCTGCAACCAATGAACTGATGCCTCTTTGAGCCTTCAGTTTAGCATTTTAATTATATCTTTTTAAGTTATACTGCATGTTTAGTGCTCAAACATTATTGCTAAATACAAACATACAGCACTGTGCAAAAGTCTGGAATCACTTTTCATTTTGTTAAGTAGGCCTAAAAAACTATTCACAGCAACAACAACAACTGTCCTTAATAAATAGGAAAAAGGTATATCTAAGACCCAGGACCTGAGAACCCTTAAGTTTATCAATCTGCTGTTCACTGAAACCTCATCCGAACAGTGTGGCTTTAAAAAAGGAAGGGAATTCTTAAGGAAGAGAAATAAGGAGAAAAGAATGAGGTATTTCAATTTCATTTTTAAGCATCCCAAATATAGTTCAGTTAAAGTGTTCCTGGATAGAAACACACAATGAAACACCATCAGTCATGATCTGGCCTCCCCAGAGCCCAGACCTCAATATTGAAGTATCATCTAAATCCAGCCAACATTCATGGAAGAGCTTTGAATGTCCTTAAAGAAACCTGGAGAACTTTTACTGAAGACTTCTTACAGAAATGACAAGCAAACTGCCTAAGAGAGCTCAGACTGTGTTGAAGTATAAAGTTGAAATTTTGACTTAACCTTATTAGAACTGCATAAATGCTGTTTTTACCTTATATACTGTACTCCCATGTATGTTTACACATGTTTCAATAACGTGCTGCAGTTTTCCTAACAAAACTTGTAAAAACTTGTTACCATGCTGATATGAGGCACTATTTGGCGGGAAGATAAAACCCAGGATCAAGGAAGTTCAAAGACAAACATGCATGTTATTTCCCTTGACTGCAGTTCCTGATTCTCACTGACTTGTACTATTAACAAAAGGACTGTGCTGAATAATGTTTAGGAAAGAGGATGAGGAAGCTGAAAATGTCTGGGTCATGTTCAGTGTTGGTCAAGTTACTTGAAAAAAGTAATCAGTAACTAATTACTGATTACTTCCCCAAAAAAGTAATCCCGTTACTTTACTGATTACTTATTTTCAAAAGTAATTAATTACTTAGTTACTTAGTTACTTTTTAAAAACACGATTTACAACCTGAATAGGTGATAAAGCGATAGATCTTTCAGCCCAATTCTACTTTTTCTACATAATCCATCATACAAAATGTAATCAAATGGAAAAGTCTCTTTTTAAAACTTGTTTTATAGTTTTAATCTTTTAACTTTATGCATCAAGCAAAAATTTAATTATATGCAACATTCTCTGACTGTGAAAAATAGTTTAACATTTAAACCTATTTTCTGCACATTCCAGCACATAAAATAAAATATTTTTTGTGTTTACACTCACTCTTTCAAATAGATGCAAGTAAAACACAGCAGAAAATAAATAAAGTCAAAGACTCAGCGGTCCTGTTGCTCTATTTTCACCTGTAAAGCAGGAGTGGGGTAGGCGGAGGTGTGCCTGGTGCAGGTGTGCGCACGGTCAGTTGAAAATCCGCGAGTTTCTCTGTGAATTTCCCATTACGTCGTTGCGCACTCGGCGCTTGTTTAGGGGTTTCGTGTAAAAAGAAGTTTTCTTCCCACGCACAACGGACACTAATGTTTTTGTCACTTTTTATGGAATCAAACTCAAAGTAAGGTCAGTACTTCCACGCTTTAAACGCTGCACGCTCATACTCTCTCCCGCACTCGATATATGATCCACTGTTGATCTGCACACAGCTGTTGTCACGAACGTCGCACTCGCTTACGTCACTGTCATGAGACATTCTCGCAAAAAAATCACGGTTTTAGTAACGCAGCGTTCCTACGGGAAAGTAACGGTAATCTAATTACCGTTTTTGCAATAGTAATCCCTTACTTTACTCGTTACTTGAAAAAAGTAATCAGATTATAGTAATGCGTTACAAGTAACACATTACTGCCCATCTCTGGTCATGTTAAAGAAGACCTGAGTGAAGAGCCTGATGACTGCAGCTCACTCCAATCTGCTCCTTGCATTGCAACAACTCTTTATCACTGCACTTTCCAACAAAAAGATCATTTTTCTGTGTAATGCTTTTCTTACTGTTGTTGAACGCAGCCTTGAGCGTGCTGATTTCACTGGTTGTTCCTGAAATCCTGTAGATTCCCACCTCGTCCATGCCTCTCCTCTCCACTTCCTCCACGCAGCATCGCACCACATGAGGAACCAGCACTCCCTCCTGTCTGACAGAGGATTGAGACTTTAAGCATTGTGTAAGTTGCATGTTGCATTTGATTGATAGGCTGTTTCATTTCATTTCAATCTCCACTCCCGCCACACTTCTGCTTCCCTTTAATCCACTTTCCCACAAATTAAACTGAAAACTAGCTCCACGAAAGGGCACACAGGGGAAATAAAACTCTGAACCAAGCTACAGCTTTCAGTTTCAAGGTGTCTAGACTGTTCGGGTAGGCCAAGAGGGAGCCAGCTGACATGATAGGCAGGAACTTACTTTGCCACGGTTTCAATGGGGACGCCAAAGATTGGCGGCTGTTGAACCGTGGAGCTGGGTGGTCCCAGTGGGTGGGGACAGTACTTGAGAGAGAGGGTGAGCTCCACCTGGCCCAGCTGTAGGGTCTGTTTTTTCCATCGCTTATTCAGAGTTTTAGAGTCCAACTGATGAACACAGAAAAAAGTAAAATTCAACTTGACATGGGGTTTTAAAATAAAGGAAATGGTAGGATCATTAGTTAGAAAAAAATCTGTCTGGTGAAATAATTACATTGGGCATTTTTACCCCTAACCTATATATCTGGATTGGCAAAAAAAAGGCACGTGCCACATTAATGATAATAATAAGCTTCATTTATGCAATACCTTTCAAAAATAGTTGCACAAGATAAGACAGAAAATAAAGCAATATGTCTGTCTCTATGTAGCCTGCCTCTTGCCCTGTGGTAGCTGGGATAGGTCCCTGCGTGCTATGTGTGCCAAAAGTCAAGTTTAGACAATGTCCTATGCCCTATTGGTTAACCTAGATTATGTTACCCTCCTACTGTTGTCTCAAGGACATCCTGGCTTACTCTTACTGATAACTGCCTGACATAGAAGCGCCATCAGGTAATGTAGCTCACCAGGCTTTCCAGGCTATAAAACTTTACTCTCTGTCTCTTAAATTTGGTGGCAATTTCAGATTTTGTGGGAGACCCAAGCAAAAATTCACAGAACATTCATTACTATGTTATAAATTATCTGACACCTAAAACAACCGTTCTATTAAAAAAACCCATTAACCCTTTTAACAGGAAGAAAGCTGTGGCAGGCTCAGGGAGGGCCAGCCATCCGCAGTGACCATGTGGGGTTAGGGTAAGAAGATGTCACAAGAAACAAATTATGTGATGCTCTATTATTCATGTGTCTCTCTCACAGTTATTTAATGTTATTTAAGCATTTAGTTATCTATGATTCATTTGATTGCTCCAAAAACAAAAAAAGCTTCCTCATTTTTCTTTTTTCTCTTCCTCTTTTCTCTTCTTCTTTTTCTCACTCACAGAGGGATAACTCCTTCTCATTTCCTGCTGAGTGGCTTTCATTGCTTACAATGGGAGTGAGTGGGGCCCATTTAGGGAGGGCAGGTCTCTCCTACTATCATTGGAAACAATGGTGTACTACTGTTGCTGAAGTTTAAAATTTGTAGCTGATGCCCAGCCACTTGCCTGCATTTCCCTTCTGCTTTCACTCCACCTGTCATCACCCACTTTGATGTTTGTGTCTTAGGTATTTTATGTTTAAAATAATTTTATGTTTAAGATGTTTTATTTGAATAAACCTCTTGTAGGAACTGTTATCTCGTCCTCTACTTTGAGCCAGTTTGTGACAAATGGCCACGATGCCAAATAGTAAAAGTACTTCAGCTAATCATTCAGTTCAATTCATTTCAAGCCAGAGATTAATAATAACCAATGATTACATGCAAATGCATGCATTTAGAAAAGTACGAGCTAAGTTAGCCATCAACACTGACTCAAACTCCATTTTCACTAATTGGTATTAAATATCCCGGACAAGTCCTGTTACAACGTGAACCACAGTTTCTGTGGGCTCAAACCCAGAATAGACATTAATCATCTCTGCAAATTAAAGAGGAACTGCAACTGTTAAAACCCATTTTTAACATATTTTTTTCTTCAGTGTTGCTGGGAAAGATCTTGGATTATATGTTTAATATTATATTGAAAACCAGCTTACTGGTATTAATAAAGATAAAGCTGAAGTTCTTAGGCCTCTCTGTACCTTTACTGTATTTTTTCCCAGAACAGTATCATCCTGTCCATTTGACTGACTCACACATAACACCCTCAAGTTCTGTGCACCGTCCACCTGGAAAGACAGCTCCTGTTTAAAATGTAAAAAAAAGATGTTAACAATGAAAAAAGACTTTAACTTCCTTAAGATGCATGTGGAGAATCTATGTCTTATTCTAAATCCTTCACTTCGGCCTACTAGTCGGATTTAGTGTTGATTTTACTGCCTCTGATAATGTTTAAAGCATGGTATTGTCACACCAGAAGTGCAGACTTTTGTAATCCCCTAAGCTCAAACCTGACATCATGTCGGATACTGTCTAGACATGAAGAAGAAATGAAGAATTGCTACCTTGAACTGGTTGACAAATCCCATCTACAAGATAGTAGGACTTTTCCTCAAATGCTCTGATGTCTCTTATTTTCTTTACTTTAACAAATTAACTCAATATTAAAGCCAAATGTAATATTTCATATTTCAAAAGGCTTGAGTCTAACCTGGTCCCAGTGAGGGTTTAGGCTGAGGACTGAAGAGTGTGTCTGGGTCTGCTGATCGTAAAACTTGAAGCCATCCACTTCCACACACACATACACACCTGAGTGAGAAAGAGAGCATCATTAATGAACACAAAACTATTTAGCTTAGACAGAAGATAGCCCAGTCTCTCATGATGCTTCAAAATTGCTAAGAAGCATACAAGCTGGCTGCTGTAGGCCAGCGGCAGAATCAATGGCCACACTCAAAGTCCCACATAGCGCCTCCTCGTTCAGTCCTGAGGAAAGAGACAGAGACAAATCTCACTGGATTTATTCACGCTGAATAAAAGCCTAATGGTAATACAGGACACACACGAGGAAAGCTGTGGTAAAAGGTATTGTGGGTCTCATGTAAAGATCAAAGAGAGAACCTCACACAGTGTATTGCATTTCAGACACAGATGTGATTGTGTGGTGAGAAAAAAGTGAGTCTTAGATGTGTACCGGCGTCAGTGCTATGTAGAGGTGGCTGCTGGGTCATTCTCAATTTCACACACGAACTGGTCAACGTGAGCAAGTCTGGAGGGACAGTTTCTATGTCTGGCAAACATGACACAAAGCAAATAACAATCAGTTGACAGAAGAGTAACACATTAGTCTGGACCCCAGTGAGAGAAACTTGAAGCTCGGCTCAATTAAAGCTAAAAAAAATAAAGCATATAAAAGGCAGGCTGCACCCATGCATTCATGTTGTTCTTGCCCAATTCTGATGTGAACATCTGATTCATCAAACCAGGCAGCATTTTATTATCCAATCTTGGTGAGCATATGAGATTCAGTTTCCTTTAGCTGAAAGGAGCGGCACCTGGTGTGGTCTTCTGCTGCTATAACGTCCATGTTGTGCATTTAGAGATGCTCTTCTGCACACTCTGGTTTTGACAAGTGGTTATTTGAGTTACTGTTGCATTCTTGTTGGATCAAAGCACTTCAGCCATTCTCCTCTGACTTCTGAAATCAACTAGGGGACTTCCACTTACTGGATATTTTCTCTTTTTCATGCCATTCTCTATAAACCCTATAGATGGTTTTGTGGGAAAATCCAAGCAGATCAGCAGTTTTTGAAATACTCAGAGCAGCCCGTCTGATACAAACAACCGCACCACATTCGATGTCACATTTCTTCCTCATTCTGATGATCACTTTGAAATTCAGCAGGCGACCTTGACCAATGGCTACAAACTTAAATGCAAGGTAATGTCATGTGGTGTTCTGATTAGATATCCGATATGAGATACGAGTAAACACAGATTTTAACAGCTGTACTTAATAAAGTCATCAGTGAGTGTGTAGTAACGGTAATTAGCTGTTATCTGGCTCTGCGACGTACCCATACATAGCAACCAAGCTAGCTAGTATTATAACCAGCTTATAGTGGCCAGAAACAAGTAACAAGTTTTTTTTTGCTCATTTAAATGATGCAACACTGCCTCACATGACCTACGGAACATTTTCTAAGACCCTCAACTTCCTTAAACATAACAAGTAGGCATTTTATAAAAACCGCATGCTGTCCACGAGACATCTCACGTTCGCTTCTCTCCTAAGTCGACTCAACTCTTACACACAGCCTGCTAGCAGCACAACAGAAGATGGTATTTTAATAAGTAATTACACATGTTAATAAATTAAACTAAATAATTACTTAGGTTTAGTTCATTATTTAGCTACTAAACTAAATTAAAATATGCTCCGGGGCGAGATTGACTTCAATCACTTTCATGACATACAGCTGGCCACAAATACTTAACAGTGCTTGAAAAGCTACAAATAGATTTGCAGAGTAGCCGTAATTACACTCCAGAGTGGTCAAAAGCTGTGTACTCACTAGCTGTGGTGAGTTTGAGTATGGCCTGCCTCCATTCTTCTAGTTCATAGAGAGAGGAGAAGAGGAGAGCGTGACTCTGTGATAAGACAAAAACAGGCCATTGTGTAATCTTAGTCTGTTGTTTAGGACTTAAGTGAACTACATTAGAATGTGTGTGTGCTCGTATACCTTGCCACTGGGGCTGTGCAGCTCCAGTCTGTAAGCAATCAAGTGTGTGAGCAACATCAGCTCCATTTGTTCCAGTTTCTTCTGGCTACGAGCTGCCAGGCTCCTGGATGTTTTCTTCATACAGAGAAATGCAGTGACATTTGTAATGTATGTTTTCTGGATTTAGGCTGTCATTTTCAGCACCTAAAAATACTTAAGTATCACCATTATCTCATTGTCTGGTCACTTTAAAAAGTTATTAAAATTGTTTGTTTCCTCGTTCCTGTAAAACTAAAAGTTGTTAGTCCCTTGTTCTACTGTGCAGACTGATGAGTATGTTTAGGTACTAGAAAAAACAACCCCGTTGTTAAATGTAGGTTGCAGGCTGTATTATGAAGTGCTGCCAGAAATGTTTACATTTAAGTCATCTGGTTACTCTCTCACTCTCTCTGTCATAAACACACACCGGATTTTGCCGGAGCTGCTGTAGTAGCTGCTGACGCAGGACGTACATCTTTGTTCGTATGTTGTGTAAGCGCACGTTGGTCTCTGGCGGCCGTTCCTTGTCTGCAACCCAACGAAGTCTTAGACCGGCGAGAGGCAGATACCAGCAGAATCTGTACTGGTCCTGCTTCCTAGGAGAAACACAGCATGAACAGGCGTCATGAGATTTTGTGAGTCTTTCCACACCTTTAAACAGTTTTAAGAGGGTTCCTTTCTAACTGTGAAAAGGCAGATGCACACTACATGCTGCAGGTTGACCACATTCCCCACAAGCCTTAATGCGCTCTCGTGCTAAACTCACCCTCTATTTGCATGTTTAAATCTTGTGCACAGCAGGAGGTCGGTGTAAAGGAAGAGGTGACGCAGGCTGCGTTCACTCTCACTCACATCCACCACAAAGCCATCACGCATTAGCTGGCGTCTCTGGGAGAGTACACACACACACACACAGACATGTTGTAAAATGGGTGCCTGTATACATTCAGCAGGGCATACGTCCTATATAACTTTTCTCCATATTCATTTGAAGGGATCGGGTTGGAGACTAAACTCACCATCCCACGACTTAACGTGACCTCCCGTTTACTTTGTGAACTCTCGTTGACACCAGACAGGAAGCTGCGAGACAATCTCAGAGCTTCCTGTAAGGCTGTGTAATCTCTATGCTCTGTTGGCGTCGTCTTCAGGAGATCCTACAAGATGACAGAGGTTGCCAAATCAGAAAAAAACAAAACAAGAAAGAGCTCCTGCTCCAGGAAAAAAAATGTATGGACTCATCATTAAAAATAATGCAACCAAACACCAGAGCGATTTAAAAAACACTAAGAGGAGGATGTTAATAAAATCGTCCAGGTCTTACCTGCAGCACTAATGTGGTCTTTGTAACTCTGTCCAAGGGCTTGTAAAGAAGAGCTATAAACACAAACAGCGCTATCAGACCCCGGCAGACATGTATGTATTTTGTAAAAAAAAAAAATCACATTTTATTGTAAGTACCTTCAAATGTGTACGTAGTCCGAGCTTTGTCTGTGCCGTTGTTAGACATCATGCTCTGAAAAAGCAGCAGAAGATGCAGTAGCAATGATGCAGTGTGACTCAGCTAAATGTTACTGTGATGGTGCAGGATCTTTAGTACCTCTGCTAGAGTTCGGAAGCGAGGGTCTGAGTGGGTGCACTTCCTAACCACTTCAACAGCTTTCACGTAGTTTTCAATGAAGCCACCGTACAGACCAATCTGGCTCACCTGCACAGGTAAAATACACTGGATGAAAAAGGTCCAAAGTCTAACCTCGATGCACACACAGCTGTGTGACGCTTGATAAATAGCCTGAATAAATCAGCAGCAGTTCAGGCTGTTTATCGCCATCTAAAATTGCCTGGTGAGTAAAAACTTTAACCCAATGTCTAAACTTGAGAAAATGAGATTTCTGTTAATGATGTCATCCTTCCTTTTTATCAGCCATATCTTCCCCACAAACAGAGTCACTGGACAAAACCTGGGTCTTACATACAACAAACAAAAGCTCATTTCCATTCCAGTAAAATAATGACAGAAAACCTAAAACTGAAACAGCCAGATGGAATTCAGCCATCTGTCACACCGCGTCTCTCTGACTCATCACAATATGTGACTTCAAAAGTCATATTGCCTTCAGAAAATGATAAAAGTGTCTGGAAATGTATTGTAGCTTCACCACAATGTGTATCTTAATGAGCACTCAAAGCATTTTACAGTAGAAGCCACAAAGATCCTTACAGCACTCTATTCGATTCATTATGTTATTTATCCTCCTTTCATTCGCACCTATGTCATGCTCTCGAGTTTTGGTAAAGCACTTGTTGTCCTTTGGTCACTGCTGTATTTGTTGGTTTTGTTGCATTTTTTTGGTTCTCCCTGCTTTTGTGTTCTCTTGCCTCTGTCACCATGTTTCGCGTTAGTCATAATGGTTGTCTTTGACTCATTGTTACTTCCTGTTTTATTTTGAAGGTTCCTTTCTGCTGTTCTTCTTTTCATTACTACCACCTTTACCTTTCATTGTAGTCATCTGTGTTTGACTGTTTCCTCCAATCACCCACCAATGTACATCTGTATAGTATAGTATAAAGTCAGTTTGTGTCTGCCTCTTGACTCTAATCTTTTTTGTGATATTTTGTTCTTTCCCTTTTGTTTTTTTTGCTGAGTCAGCCAATAACTCACTTTTTATTACACTACAGATGGCTCTGTGTCCTGCATTGGTATCATCTCGCTGCCACGCGTTGACACCTGCGTCCAGTTTAGAATAATCAAACACAATCAAGAATGTTTTTAAACTCTGAGGCAACAATCCTAACCACTGAACCACTGCTATTTTTATAATGCACAGCAAATGAAAACAGGAATGTTTTATTGGAGATTATGTATCGGAATTTCAGGAGCAGGACCACGTCTCCAAACACGCTCCTTCCGGTTCTCATCTATATAGGTTCCCCCAGTTCTGCAAGCTGTTTATTCTCGTTTATGTGCCTCACCCTCCCTCCCTCCTTGTTCTCAATTCTTTAACTTCTTCACTTCTATTTAGTATACGGGGATCTGCCAGGCCCGAGAGCTGTCGCCAGTCCCCTTCGAGGCCTTCCACAAAATACAGCTCAATTCATGTCAAAGCATTCACTTTTACCTACTAAAACGCTGCCAAACCTAAAATGAGGACGTGGGCCCAGCTAGTGAAATAGTTTAGGGTACCTGCTAGGATAAAGCCCACCTCTTGTTTAATGTCAGCGGGGATATGGTCCCTCCACCATGACCGTTTGCAACAGGGAAGTCAAACTCATTTGACATTGCGGGCCACAGCTTTTAATTTCACAAACTTCATAAACACAACTAATTTTATTGTGTTTATGAAGTTACACACAAACAGAAAATAGGAACAACAGAGCTTAATGCAGTCGTTTTATATATATATATATATGTATATATATATATATATGTGTGTGTGTGTGTGTGTGTGTGTGTGTGTGTGTGTATATATATATATATATATATATGTGTGTGTGTGTGTGTTTGGTTTGTATGACTGATTTGTATGACTGATTCAGATGCGTCCATTGCACACCAACCTCAGGTGAGATTGTTGCAGCGATGAAGCTACAAATGAACGTGGACATTACGCGCATATCTTTACCCAGCAAGCACCATTTCAGGCCGAGCAGCTGCGATTTGGCATCCCACTGATCAGAAGCTCAGTGTCCGTTCCAGAAAAGCATTTCTGCAGAACATCTTGTGTCAGATTGATACTCATGCTAGACCACTTTGATGTAAGATGTTAATGTGTTTGTGCAGGAAGCTGTGCGCGTTCTCTCTATGTTGCTTATCTTCATTGACTCAACGCATAAAATATGTGGTTAAAAGCTCCCCTGTGATCATAGTAAAGTCCATAAACACAGAGTCTATGCCTTAGCAAATAATTGCTCAGTTCCTGCTGTCACTTAAAACATATTTAAGGAGAGCCATCGTGGGCTCAGAAAAAAAGTGTCAGTCACACTGTGGTTAGAACTGCCGCCTCACAGGAAGAAAGTTCCTCCTTCAAACATCTGGTTAGCTGAGACCTAATTCTCCCTGTCCATGTGCGGATTATCCCACAACTTCCTCCAACAATCTAACGGCATGCATGTTACGCTAACTGATGGTTCTGAAAAAGGAGAATGGAGAGTAACTACTGAGCCATTAGGGAACTGTCGTTTATCCCTCTGTGGATTTCCACAACTGAAACATAACATACGATGCAAACAAAAAACTCACCATTTTCTGGAACAGGTCCCCGACCACCAGCTCAAAGCCTCTGCATCTCATTTCTGTCTCATTACCAGGGCTGATCTCAGTCTGGTCATAAGCACTCAAACGGGCCTTCAGACCTGAGTAAAAAGTTTGGTGCACGTCTCTGAGCTCAGGCACCTGGTAGAAAACGGTCTGGACCTGCTGGCTGGACAGAACTGGTTGAGAGGTCCCAGCTGAAGCCCGCAGAGCCTTCATGGGCTAGACAGCAAAATTTAAAAAAAATAAAAGTTGTGTTAAATGGCAGCCAGTGTGGGTGAGAAAGAAGAACAATGTGGTGTGCTGAAAAGAGAAATAGGCTGTGGTGAAGTGAGAAGGACATGAATGTGTGAAATGTGCAGTTCACATGTGATACATCTCGCAAAGCTTTATTCAACCATCTCAATGCCTTTGGCACATGCATGCAAACCGCCACTATAACCGGAAGAGCAAAAATGTTACATTTAGTCACTCGGTGATAAGAGTACAGTGGTGAGCTCACAACGTCACAAAACACAGCAGCCATGCTAAAGAATCAACCACACAATTTCATTTACTTTCTCACATCTTTTTTCTTGTCTTTTGTTAAATGAGTCGGAAACTGTAAGAATGGGGAAATGCGTGTAGCTGTTGTTATTAATAGCACTAAAAAGAGAAGGAAAAATAGATTCAGGCACTCATTATTGCACCATCATTTCCTGACTTAATTTTGTTTGATAGCACTTATTGGCACTTGGTTGACCAACACACTCAGAGCAATGGGAAAGTCCAAGGAACTCAGTGAAACTCTGAGAAGGAGAACTGCAGGTTTGCACAAGCTGGGAAGGTCTCTCTGAGACATTTCTGCACGACTGCAGATTCTAAGATCGTAAGTGCAAGTTACTTGGATGCGTCTCCTTTTTCCCAAGAAATGGAAGAAGATCCAAACAGTCAGACAAGAGGAAATTGGTTAGGATGCTCAGCAACAACCCACCAAAGCTCAAGCCTACAATAAACTGGAGACTACTGGAACCAGCCCAGTGTCATTACCGACGCGTAACATACCAATGATTTGTCACATCCCAAGGCGTCCAATGGGAACGCGAAAGATAACCTTCCGCGTTCCCATGGGACGCGGCGAGTTGTGGATGAAATCCAATAGAATGACGCTCCCGGCGGTAACAGACGTTCCAGTCGTGTATTCCAGCCCTAACCCAAACCTTAATCTTAATCCTAACCTTGACCACAACCTTAATGGTGTTAGGTAGTGTCTTCCAAAGCGACATATGCAGACTGAGTCCAAACAGTTCTCATGTTTCCTCCTTTTTCCAAACGCATAACATAGGGTCGTGTCGGGTGGCCAAAAGCGTAACATACCGACGATTTGTCACATAGCATAATATGCTACACGTTGGGAGTGAGAACATGTTACTGTCCACAGTGAAGTGAGTTTTACATCAACGTGGACTGAGAAGGTGTCGACCAAGAAAGAAGACCTTGCTCCAAAACTGAATCCTTTAAGCTCAATTAAAATTTGCAGTAGTCCACATGCGCAAGCCAAATGCCTTCTGGTGAAAAGTTTTGTGGTCAGACCATTTGGCCACAATAACAAGAAGAGTTTTTGGAGGAATAAAGATGAATTGAAACCTGAGAACACTGCACTAACTGTCAAGCATGGTGGTGGTAGTATCATGCCCTGAGGCTGTTTTGCTATCAGTGCTGCTGGAATACCAGCCCAAGATTACCATGACATTCACATTTATGATGAGTGTACAAAAGTTTACAAAAGAAAACAAGCAACGAGACACCGATGAGCGTTAAAAACTGTCTGCATTCTTTCAGCAAAACGATCCCCTTGTTCAGAGCCACGTAAGGCTAAGGTAACTTCTCGCACCTTGTGCTACATGTTTACTTTATACATGGGAGTGGTTTCAATAGTTTTATGAAAAGAAAAAGGGAAGCCTAATCCACAAAGGAGAACAATCTATCTACCACTAAAGAAGGAAGCTGAATAATCAAGACTTTGTTGCATGTGATTGCCGGACATGATCCTGTGTAACATGCTAAAAAAAAGGTAATGTTAACTAACAAAGAACAGGCTTAAATTACTATAGTAAGTGTGGTTACAGTTGAACAACAAAGCAGAAGTGAAACACTAATAGTCTAATAGTTTTTATTGCTGTAAAATAATATTCAGTCCAGCGAACAAGTGATGACAATCTGTCTATGAATAACAAGAACAGAGAGCTAAATATAAGAACTGAGAAATGCAAATTTGTTCTTGTGTCTGTGTGTGTTGATGTTACCATTAACAGGGTGTCCAGCTCTCTGAGGTAAACCTCCTCGCTCTCCAGGATGCCTTTCAGCACCGTGAGCCTCCTCTCCAGCATTTCCTCCTTGCTGCATGTTGTCTGGATCACAGGTGTGCAGAGCATGAGAATACATCACAGCGCCCCCTCAGACTCAAGGTTATTGTCAAAGAGTTTTTACAAAATTTGTGATGCCAACCTCTGAAAAAGAGGCCACAGTTATCATCACCGCAGGACTTACAGGGTGAATCGGAACGTTGGACGTTCCTGTTAAAGGAGTCCCGTCGCTAAAGCAAGCGATGAAGAGCAAATTGAGCTGCAGCCCTTTTCTCATGAATCTCAGACGGGTTGTTGGAGTTTCACAGGTTTGTACAATGTTTTTAATTTGTTTTATGTTTTTGTGTATATGATGCGAGAGCTTCCTGAGATGTAACTGCCCCTCAAACATAAGTCAGATAAACATGGGAACCACACTAAAACTCTTTATGGTACCTTTGTTCTAGATTTTGAAACACAAAGTTAGATTTCTCCTTGTTTGTCTTTCTGGGTGCTACCTGCAGTTGTGTGTTTTTAACCAACATAATAGCCAGAAAGCTCTATGTAGCAAAACTTGAAAACTTGGCTCTGCTTCACTCCGTCTACTTTCTGTTCTGTGTTGGTTGCTTTCAAATTTACTCACGTATAAAATGTGAGAATTATAGTGCTGAAAGGTTTTTATATGTACTTCCCACTAGGCCATTGATCCTTCTCCATTTTCATCATGAAAATACAAGTATTGCAAAACTAAATGCAGTCTAGAAGACAAACTCAAGAAGGTACAAAGAGTGTGCAGTGATACAAAACACTGGAGTCGTGAACTCACAGGGGTGTCAGGGAAGTCCACGCTCTCAGTGTTCAGCGGGGAGAGAAAACAGGACACTGCCTCCTCTGGGAAAACGTCCTCTTCCAAGACATCAGCTTCTTCTGCCACTGCAGCAGACACTGTTCAGTCAGAGGGAGAAAAGCTCACAATCTCTCACATCTACTTCTGTTTTTGTCTTTCTGTCTTTGAAAAAGTATTAATAGCAGAGCTTTTTTTAAATTGTTTTTTCTTCCCCCTTCCAGCAAACAAAACAAGAAAACGGCTGCAACATTCAGGTTAAATCTACTCTCACCTGGTATGTTCTGTGACTCCAGATATTGCACAGCCTCCTGGTAGACATCCATAGCCAAAAAACAAGTCCTCTCTGCGCGCCGGCTGAGTGTCGCGGTGTGCAGCATGTAAACGCACTCAGCTGGTGACACAAAACTTCCTCTTTCTTTTAACTGTGCACAAAAGGAGACTGTAGAGACCCGAGCATAACTTCCTGTGTGCGTGAAATAAGCTCATGAGAGCACGCAACTGACATTTTATACATTCTTACAGTTGCATGTTACTTCCTATCAGCGTAGTGTTTATATGTTGTACTTTAAAAAAACAACAACTGAATATCAGATGAAAGTAGTTGAAGGAAAGTTGCCACACTAGTTTGAAGTAAGTTGAGCCAGAGTTTAGCTTGATCTACTCTCTATATCAGACCAACGAAACACCTTTTTTAAATACATATATGTATTTTGACCTAATTTCTGTTTTCAGCATTGAAAGGAAGGACCTTTTGGATAAAGTAGAACACGTTTTTCACAATATTTTTTCAAAGATTTCTTTGGGGTCAGTTTGTTTTAGTTACGCATTTAGAAGTGTTTTAAACGTGTATCACATATGCTGATAAAGTGTCAGCTCATAAAAACGCGTGTCTGCAGTGGCAAAAGTCTTTCTCTGGTTTAGACTAAGCACTTTTTTGGAAATGGTGGCTGTGGGCCAAACAACTGTGGGTTAGTTCAGTTGGTGGTATTATTAAACCTTAAAGTTTTAGAGGTGTTATAGCAATTCACAAAGGATATTAGATTTAATGCGTCAGGGCAGCATGGTGGTGCAGTGGTTAGCACTGCTGCCTCACAAAAAGAAAGTCCGCGTTCAAACTCCTGGGGGCCTCCTATGTGGAGTTTGAGTGTTCGCCATAGCTTCCTCCCACAGCACAAAGAGGTGTGAAGGTTAAGTTGCTTGGCAGTTTTAACTAGGTCTGTCTCTTTGTGTTTGCCCTGCAGTGGACAGGCATCCTGTCCAGGATCAATCCCACCCTGGAGAGCCGTCCTACCCCACTGAACTTGATAAGTAGAAGTAAATAGATGTTAGGTCACATGATGAAAGAATAACTCCACGTTCTTTCCGCATCTTAGCTACAAGTATACTATACAGAATACTACATTTTCCTTCTTTTTTGAATAGAAAACATGTGTTTGAGAAGATTGATGTTTATGTTTGTTAGGTAACCATTTATCTAATTTCCCAAACATAAAATCGGAAGCACACACTAAAGTCTATGCACATTACAACAGCAAGACTGAAAACTGTGAGGTCTTTGTTAGGACACAGCTGATATAAAAAATAATAGTCAGCTGTTGACAGAGAGAATAAATTACTCAGAGTGCATTACTTTCAGACAAACATTAAAGTGCAAGTGTAAAGACGCACAAGCACCACATCACAACCACATCAAAAGTGCTCACCTGGGCCACAGCCGGTCTCCAGGCGCAAGTCTTGCCCCTAAAATTGAAGCAAACAGCAGGGAAGTATTTTTTTTTTTGTTAAATTGTTTTCATCATTTAATGAGCGATCCATTCAGACAGCAGACGATGAGCAGTCTGAGATGTCTTAAGGAGAAGAAAAAGTGCAATTTCCACAGATTTCTTCTCCCACGTTTTCTGTACCTGTGGAACAATTCTCTGTTAGGTCACGTGCATTATAACCTGTCATTCTGCGACTCTGAGGATTTGGTTGAGCTTGTTCTGCGTCAGCCTCCAAACAGAGAAGCAGGAACAATCACTTTTGAGCTGGTGAATGCAAAGACCCACAGCACCATAACACTGATTGAATGGGAGGAGAAACCTTTTTTGTTTTACAGTTTTAATAAAGCACTTTGTTGATATTCCTATTTCAGTCTTTACTTTGACGCTTGTCTCTCTATACTGTCTTGTTTATTCTCAATGATGTTAAAGTTTCCACTCAGAGCGTATGAGGAAGAAGGTGGAGTGCCAGGCGTAAAGTAACGCAATGAGTGTGTTGAATGTGTCCCTACATAGATCAAGTAAAGCCTGTCATTTTCAGGGGTTTAATGCCTGCATGAAGAGGCAGGCAATACATGATCTGAACTGTGTGCTGACAGATTAATAAATAAGTAAATGTCTACGTTTTAACTCTTTGTCTAATGAGGAATCCTGGCAAAATCTAAAAGTTAGTTTCTAATTCAGCAGAAGCAGGACGTGAATGTTTCAGTCTTCAGATAATAGACTGCACTGTGCAGTAAATTTCTGTTGGCTTTGTGCTTCAGACTCGGCTCCACAGCGACATCTAGTGGTTTGATATACTTAGCGCAACCCATTTACTCCAAGCACAAGCATGGGAACGTTGTTTATTTATTTTTCTATTCTATTCTATTTTCTATTATTATTTTCCTATGACTTGTAGTCAACCGTGACCAAGACAAGACCAAGACCAAGTCGAGACGAGACCTAGGCCGAGACAAAAAAGTCTTTAAACTACAGCCAGATGCTGCTTCGTTTACGGGTGTCAGGCATATTTATGTGTTTTTGCTTTCGCACAGCCCTCCTCACCGCTGTCTACTGTCTCACTCACTGAGAGGACAGCCACACGCTCCACTTGACTTTCGCGTCTCTCACGTTCTCTGTTTTTCACATAATGATATTATCCTATATCCTCGCATGTGATTGGCCACAATATGGAGGGATTGGAGCATAGCTGAGCCACTGTGTGAGAGCTGAGCAGCGAAAGGAAATCAAGTGAGGGTAGAAATGACTGAAAGATTAATAGGCTCTATTTTGAGTTTTGTTCAAAAAAGAATGACTTCATATAGAAAAAAATATATATCACATATACAGTTTTTGTATAATTAATAGCAAGTATTAACAAATTTATCATAAAAAACATTTATCATACTTCTTGGGGAACTTAAAGAAACAGAATAAAACATTTTCCCATCGTAAAGAAAACTCCCTTAAAATATGGACAATAACAAACCTGCTAAATTCCTTCCAGAATCTCTGTGTAAAAGAACAGTACCAAAAAAGATGTGTCACAGTTTCTGGATGATCCCCACAGAAAGTACAATTAGTATTTATGTCCCTTTTAAATTTTACCATGTAGTGACTGGCTGGATAACATTTATGTAGAATTTTAAATGAGACTTCTTTCACCTTATTTACAATCAAATATTTATGGGGGACCATCCAGACTGTCTTCCACTTGATATCTGGAACAAATCGGTTCCAATAAGATATTATATATGGGAGAGAGACGATATCTTCTTGGAATAAACTACGTATTCTCTTATTGCTGTTACCAAGTTCCTGTGAAAAGCAGATTTTTCCTATTGGTGACTCAGCTGGATCAGGGAGAGTGACTGAGGTAGAGATCGAGCTGTCAGTGTTTTTATATAACATTAAAGTCCCTGAGGGTATGGCACCAAGCACCATTGAGAATTCCTGAACACTGATTGGAAAATTATATAGTGCAATAAATGCCATACATACATGTTTTGGTTCGTGCAACTGGTCCGTCCGGTTATTGTCTCCCCAGAAACATTTCCGTTGTCTTTTTTCCTATTTCCGTTATGCTTTGTGTGCTTTTGCAGCGTTTTTCTTTTTGCAAGTGTTTTCTGAAGTTGCAGTCCATTTGGCCTCTCAGGGCCACTGTATAGAACAGTCGCAGACTGACATCGGTCTAAGAGCTCATGTGGAGACCCTAACAATTATTTTCAAAACACTTCACGCCTGTCAGTACTTGAGTTTCTTGAGGCCCTCTAAGGCTGAAACAAAAAGCTTCATTTCCTCATATCAAAACATTTTCCAGCTTTGAATTGCTGAATGTTAGAACATTCAAAGACTTAAACAGTATAAATGTTGAGTGCATGCTATTCCTCAACAGTAGATTATAGCAGCTCAACTTCCGTTCTCTACACTAACCTAAACCCCTTACATATGTCATTTGAACTTTTTGCAAAATTCTGAACACCTTGTTACTCACTGAAACACATTTTGCAAAGTGATGGGCATCTACAGGATTCATAGGAGTTTTCAGAGACACAACCATCTGGTAACACCTTTGACAAGAAACAATGTGAGCAGCTGTGACAAACAGGGTTTTACCATTACTATACACTATTTCTTAAGCCAGTAAGGGAAGTACCAAAAAGTGAAAACCTTAATTTCAGCACATGCTTTGTTAACACGGTGATTTTCACTATATACTCATGTTTTTGTAGATCATTGGAGTGAGTAGCTAGTAGGAGATCCATTTTGTTGCTGCTGTTATAAACGTGTTGCATCCCCTAACTGTCGGTTTTCAGGGATTTAAATGTGTAACAAATACACCCCGATGACCTGATAACTTTGTGTGGTTGTGAGCACAGCTATAACTGCTTTCATGGGTTCGTGGGTTTCCCTGAACTTTCAGAGGTTTTGTGGGTTTAGTTGGAAGCTTTTCTTTGTGCTTTGTGAGAAGTTTACATGTGATTAAAATCTAATGATGAGCTTGTTAAACAGAGTGGTGCTAGATCGGGTATCTTGGTGGAGAACAGTATTGTCTTTACCTGACTGAAACGCACAGCTGAACACAATCTTGGGTCTTTTCTTTACTATATAAAGCAATTATTATGATCTGTCACTATGATATGTGATAAATAAAATTAAAATAAGCTGAATCCAACTTAGAAGTCAAGGGTGAGTTGTCAAAACTTGAAGAGGTGAGTGTTCATGATCCAAAATGCACACTCATTGGAAGGTGAGGTTAAACTGAAAATGAACCATTTATTTGGACGATGAGCAAATGAAAAATGCAAGAATGTAAAGGGGATCCGAAAAAACTAACCAAAACCTATACTAGAAAAAAAACATACTAGAAATATTAGAGAGCTGAGAGTGAGGAGACATGAGGGGATGCTAATTAACACAGAGGCAAGGACTCAAATATTCAGACTTGACACAAAGACAGAAAGGTTTCCGTCTTAACCTGAGTAAAAATTATGAATATTTTTTTATTTCAGCAAAAGTTCAGAAAGATTACAATAACTGTGAGCATGTGAAATTACACAGATTTTTCTGGCCAGAGTAAACAAACGTTCTCAATTTAAATTTTATACCCAACATGCTGCCAAAGCTAAAAAAAAATCTTGATTCTACATATTGCACTGAACCACACGAGCACAGGAACTTAGAAATTCTTGTTGTGGCGATGAAAAAGCAGCTCGTGTGTCAGGCTAAAATCTTTGTTTTTGCCTAATACTGTAGAAGCAGAAATCAACTTTTCATATTTGTGTCATCTCAAAATTATACCAAATAACTGTCATATTCACCCAACAAACAGCCAAAATGGTTACATACTGTCCTCTGACAACTTGAGTGGTGACCATCATTGAGATGGTGAGCTACAGGCCGTTCCTGATCTTCACCTCGCGATGCATCTGGCACCAGAAACACATGTAACAGCAAAATGCTTTACACCAGTCATCGCAGCACGAGCCCTGCAGGATGGAGAAGAGGAAGAGGAGAAGAGTGAGAGACAAGAATGAAACACAATCGCACAATTCATAGCAATGGCCCATCCAACTATTCATGAAAACTAAGTACGCAGATGATCTAAATTTTAATTATAATTGAATAATTAAGAGGCAGGGTCAAGGCGCTAACACGTTAATGCTAATGCGCCTTGCACGGGGCAATCCGCATTAACTCGCTAACGCTGACAGGACTAATATATATATTAGTCCTGTCAGCGTTAGCGAGTTAAAACCGCATTAATGTGGCAAATCTCCGTTAGCGAGTAAGCGAGGACCCATTTATGCTGTCTTGTTCCAGGAGCCCACTTCTTATCAGGGTGTCCTGGTTCCTCAACACCTCACACGGCCTTTGTTATAGGTTATCTCTCCTCAGTTTAGTTTTTAGCTAACAATAATAACCTTGACCCTCCCCCACTCCCAGCCTTACATAGATCCCATAGCGCTCTCTGATGGACTTGCGGAGCAAAGACGACACCACGCAGCATACATCCAGAGTGGGAGGCAGCAACACACCCGTGCTTGTTGGCTGTATCACACTGCATGCAGGGAAAACACCAAAGGGCACAGCAACCTTGACGAAGAAGAAGAATATGCAGAAACACGTTTACTTCACTTTGAATAAGTTGTCCTTTCATTACTGGCTTGTGCATCCTGTGTTTTATATGCTGACTTCAGCCCCAACTTTAGATCCTCAGATACTCAAGACTCTCTGAATAAAAGTCTGTGGAGAGTGTTAATGCAAAAACCACTACTGTTTATAGAGTTTGCTAGATTAACTTACAAGTGCCCATATCACTGAAGCAATCACAGAGGCCAGTGCTCCACTCCCCATGGTTTAGATTAGTGGTGGTGATCGTCACTACCTGGGTGGGCTGCTGGTAGACGGCCATTTCTGGAGGAAAGAGGGTAGAAATGGAGACGCATTGAAGGGTTATAGTGGTTGTTGCTTCTGTGTACGGAGAAATCAAATATGAAAAAGATAACAGCTGGTTTGAGACATTACTGTCCATAGTGTGGATATTTTTACATTTCCTGGTTAGTGTAAATCACTGCAAAAACCTTTGACACTAAAATTATGAGTATATCTTTTAAAACTCGTGAACTCAGTTTATAAACTGCATTCACCTTGATCCAGGGGAACGTCTTGGTGTTCCCCTGGATCAGCTGAAGAAGGTGGGTGGGGAGAGAAAGATCTGGGCATCCTCCATTAGGCTGCTGCCCTGATGACCTGACCCCAGATAAGCAGAAGGCGATGGATGGATGACAAGAAAATCCTAGTGTCACGGTTCTGGGTCATTTTGACCCAGGATTCTGAGTTCTTATGTTTTCGTTTAATTTTGCATTATGGATTGTTTTCTGATTCTCTTGTTGTGCTTTGTTGATTATTATTATAAATCTGTTTCACTTTATTCTGGTTTAGGTTTAGTTCTGTGCTTAGCTTCTTGCCTGTGTGTTCCCTCTGTGTAAAGTCCGATGTTTCTTAGTCTGCTGTCTTTGTGAATTGTTTCCTGTTTTATTTTGAAGGGTTATGTCTTATGTCAGCGTTTCTAGCGTCCGCTCCCCCTGTCTCGTTAGGTCTCATTCCTCCCAGCTGTATTCCCCTCCTGTCTAATTCCTTGATGACTTCCTCAGTGTATTTAAGCCCCATGTTTCTTTGTGTCAGTGTTGTGTCGTACCCTCAGATTGGCCTGTGTGTTTCTGTTCTCAGCGTTCATGGTTCAGTTTAAGTTCTGTTCTGTTTTGTGACTTCGCCTGCAATAAAGCAGTGGACTTTGGATTCCGCCTCCACGAATCTGCATATTGGGTCCTTTATCCTGCCTGCCTGCAGACAGCCTTGACACCTAGATTGAATTGCATTTAACTAACTTGTATCCAAAAATTATATGGAAACATGAAAAGTTTTAGCTAGCTTCCAGCTGTCTCATCGTTGTTTATTTCTTCAGCAGACTTTACATGTGTCTATAGCATCCCTAAAAGGTTGATGTATTTCAGTAACACAGGGGCTAACATGTTTGCCAGGCCCTCTGGGCTGTAACAAGGATCTAGGATTTTTACATCAGGCTACAAGATGTCTGATGTAAAAAACGTTGCCAAACCAAAAATGTTATTATTAACATCACTGGAATATTGTTGTGATGGCCAAACCCGTGGCCACACTCTAAAGTCGGTAACTTTTGTATTTTCATTCTTCATTTGAACATAGTAATACATTTTAGTTGCCAATAACTTCATTGATTGGTTTGGATACATTTGTTCTATTTGTAAGCGCGCACATTTAGTTTACTTATGTATTCATACTACTTAATTTCTTTGCTTTCTGACTAACTTTTGTCTTTTTATTTCTTACCTGCCATCATCCCTGGGAGTTGCTGGACAAAAGATGGTAGCCAGGGTTTGAAACCATTAAATACAAAGGAAGATAATTGGACCACACCACCACTTCCTGCTGAAGGGGGGAATGTGTGTTTTCTTTACTTTAAAAACAAAGTATTTGTATTTAATTAAATATTTGAGTTTAGGGTTTAATGGGGTTTTTGATTTTCTTCTTTAGTGTTTAGTTTATTAACAAACTAGATTGTACTGCATCGTTTGTGATTTATGATTGTGTTTGTTTGTTACCCCTCATGTGTCACAATGGTCTGATCAGCCATTATATATACCCTTGTATGTCATTTCATGTTTAGGTCAATTATGTATGTTTGGGCAGTCATTTGGTTTGTTAAGGTTGCAGTCTTTGCCTGAGTTCAGTTTTGTTTCTTTGACCTCTTTTATGAGCTCAACATTTATTAGTCTTGTAAATATAATTTTTGGGGGTTAAATAAATGGAAACTATATTTTTCTAATAATTCCTGGGCTCCTCCTGTTTTTCAACTCGGTCCATCACAATTGTAATTTGTTGAGCAAAAAATATCTGTGTGCTGGGTGTGGTCTCTGGCCGGCTGCAGAGGAAGGGTGATGCTGCCGCAGGGGCGGGGTGAACAGGGGATGTGAATGTGATTGTGCTCTTTATGTTCACAGTGACAGTGGAGGGGAGGGGAGGGACGTGACAGCGGAGCGGGAGTGTCTGTGTCCCATTGTAAAACAGTAAAACCGAATGTAAAATAAAGAAGTGCTGTCACCACGTCCGTGTATTGTACGTGTGGTCCAATGGTCCAACTTCACACTCATGTTTCCAAAACTACAGACGCAGGCAAAACTTTAAAAACAACAGTTTGTTGCCCTTGTCCCACCTTTTTGAAATGTGATCCTTTTTGCAATTATTACATTTCTTTTTTATTTACTTTCTACTTTTTTAAATTTTTTTATTTAATCTGTCTAGCAGAGTTGACTATGTTGGTTGGTCCATTAAAACCCTGCCAAATCGTCTCTGCCACTGCCAAATAGCTCATCCTGCTATCGACTCTGCTGTTGATCTTCTAGATGCAAGTTTCAGCATTATGTGGAGTGAGCCCTAGTACCTCTCCAAGTTGGAAACCTGCTTCCATTTCATTAGGGACAGATGATTGGAAGCCACTGAACAGGACTTTATGATATAAAGTTATGCTATTTGGCAATTAGATTACGGTGACCCATCATAGCAGGCAGGAATCCCAGCGGTGATACGAATTAGAGCAGGACCCCCAAAGAAAAGAAAAAGAATCTTACTGTGTCAGGAAGTTTTGTTCTTTAGAATACAAAACAGTTTTTGTGCCACAGCATTTCAAAGCGACAGCATGAATAAAAATGTCTTATCATTATTATTAGTAGTATTATCATTATGCATTATTACAATTGGATCTCAACAATCTCTACTCACAACCTTACAAATGCAGCGCCATTTAAGGGGAAACAAACAGGCCTACCAATCGCTTAATATTTATATATAAGCATTGTTACAGAAAAGAATCAACACAATACAAATTTCCTTAGCATTTGTGCCAAATTTATATAGATGTTAATAAAATCTATCTTATTTGAAGCCTCAAAGCAAACCTGTTGATCTCTATTTTACACTATAATCTGCTCCAGAGCAAGTTAGGTCTCCAGTGGTTCCCCTGGTATGAAGTGAATAACTTTTACAATATTCAGACTGCAGATAATACCTCAAGTTTCCTCAGTTGGCCCAAATTCTGGTTCGTAGGTCAGGCCTCGGGTCTTAACATTAAGCAAATCCAATATCAGAAGGCCAAAAACACTTCACATATTAATATTTGCCTCTGTGTAGTGATAACTACGTCAAAAATGCAGAAGCACTGTGTGAAAAATTAAGCACATACCATCACTGTTATTTGAGCAACTTTGACTCTCACATCTTATTGTGCATGAATTTTTGCCCAACCTTTTCATTGAGGTTTGTAGGTGTCTATTTATACACAGGTCTCACCACAGCATTTAGGTCAAGCTCTTTTCTGTTACAGTCATTGTCCTGTTGCACGATAGTTTGTATAGAATGACATTTTTCTCATACCAATTGCACCAACAAAGAAGAACAAAGAAGCCATTGTGCACGAGCGAGTGTCTGCCTTGCACGCGTTACTACAGTTTTACGCTTTCGCGGGGACACTTCAGGTTATTGCATAGAACTGAGATACACTGTGGTAGCCACAGAAACGCTGTTTAAAAATGTATTTGTTTACAACTTGACAAATAAAGTTTGATGAATTAATTATCAACAGGCAATTAAGTAATGTTAATAAGTATTGGTAATGAATACTGACAACTGTTACTGGATTCATTTAATGTTGAAGAAATATTTTAAATCAGAGGATTCTAAGGCATGTTCTGAAGCCTCTGCATTGCCGTCACATTAATCTGCTGTACAGTATAACATTTTTTACTGATTTAAAAAAAAAACAAAAAAACATAATTAGCCTATTAGCCTATTGAGTAAACATAATTTAAAAAAATGTGAACTAATATAGAATGTGTTCATGTTGTTGTTGTTGTGAA
>NW_024582621.1:761454-762620 GCF_018398535.1 Haplochromis burtoni
TGTTGTGTTTGTGGATATATGACTGACTTAAATTATCCACAAAATCATCAGATTCTCTGTAAGATTAAGGTCGACTATATATATATATACATATTGAAGTAAAGGCTTTAAAACAAAGTTAACGCTGAAAGTACAAACATCACTAATGTCACATAACTTTGCCGGGTGGTGGCCAACAGTAATGTTTTAATGTTCCTCATTATTAAACATTCGCACATAAATAAGTGACATGATATTCAGAACTTACTTTCGACAGTTCACTCTTCAGTCGCTCCCTTCTGCTGTATTTTGCGGTATCCACACCCTGCGCCGCGCTATGAATTGTGAGATATATGGGACCACGAAGCGTGCACTGGACCACGCTTGATATTTGGGGAAATTTGGAGTATGCATTTGAAGTACACTTCGAATTGGGACAGCCGTCGTCGCGTGGCAGTGACATAATCGCACTCAAAATGCGTACTTCAAGTGTGTGGTCTCTTAATTGGGACACAGCCCATATGATCTAAACATGTCTATTGCTACCACTGACATCGCACTCGTACGCCATTGTCATGAGACACTCTCACAAACGAAATCACGGTTTAGTAACGCAGTAATGCAGCGTCCTTATGGGAAGGTAACAGTAATCAAATTACTTTCTTGCAATAGTAATTTCCTACTTTAGTCATTACTTGAAAAATGGTAAATGGCCTGTATTTGTATAGCGCTTTACATAGTCCCTAAGGACCCCAAAGCGCTTTACACTACATTCATTCACCCATTCACACACTGGTGATGGCAAGCTTCCACAGCTGCCCTGGGGCGCACTGACAGAGGCAAGGTTGCCGAACACTGGCGCCACCAGGTCCTCTGACCACCACCAGTAGGCAACGGGTGAAGTGTCTTGCCCAAAGACACGACGACCAAGACTGTCCGAGCCAAGGCTCGAACCGGCAACCTTCTGATTACAAGACGAACTGTCAACTCTTGAGCCACGATTGGCTGTAAACTGTAAACGGATCACAGTTACACGTTACTTTTAATGCGTTACTGCCGATCTCTGCATATGACGCATCTCTGCAGTCTCCTGATGTTGACACAGCTCTGAATACTGTAAAATAGACCCTGTGCACGAGAAAATGTTAACTTCCTGGTTTGAGACCGGATGTGGGGTTGTACATTTC
>NW_024582621.1:764744-766117 GCF_018398535.1 Haplochromis burtoni
GGACACCAGTAGTCCATGTCTGTTGCTGTAACAGTAGTTCATGTTTAGAGTAAAACATCCCAGCTCACTGACTTGATCGGGGCAATAGTGCCTAAAATGTTAATTTAATTAACATAATTTTGCTGAGAGATCTTTTACTTTGTTGTAATCTTAGATGAGTAGTTTTATGGACAAAAACCACCAGGTCATTCAGTGTTCCCTAATGTATCAGAGATGTTGTTGTATAAATGAAGTAATGTTGTTAAGTCCTTAAAGTCATATTCTTTTATTGTCATGACTGTATTTGAAGCTATTTTTATTTTTGTATGATATCTGATTTATATGGAATATGGTTGAAGTAAACTAAAGTATAAAATACTTAGTCATTTGTTTAATAGTAACTTAACATTATATAATTCACATATAAAACTATGAATTGTAATTTTAAATGGTTTAAAAGCATGTAGAATAGCATGTAGGCAAGTATATTTCTCCTTTTTTAATTTTTTTTTTATCAAGAAGCAAAGACGAAAAGAAAAAAAAAACAAACAGGGCAGGTGTTTGGTGGTGGAATCATCCGCCCCCAACAATACCAAAACCAAATCTACGCCCTTGCATTATGGGATGTCATTTCACGGCTATTGAAAAACCAGGACAAAGTTTCAACAGGTGAAAAGTGGAGACGACAAAAAAAACCCCAAAACGACTGAAACTGGGAAAATGAAGTAAATTCTTTATTATGTAAGCACACATAAAACAGCGGTACAGAGTCATTTTCTTCTTCCGTTTAATTTGAGTTGGAGCACTGGAGGAATCGATGGTGCTGAACTGGTCAATGACGATAATCGCTGACTGCATCATCCCAAGTAGTTTGATTGGTGGCGAGGTGCACGTCCGGTTATACAGCGTTTGGTTACGATGCAGATTTCCCGCTGAAGCATATTTGGGTCATTTGTGTTCACCTGTCAGGCCCTGAGAGCAAAGGTGTGATTTCCCGTGTTTGCGTCTCTTTGGATGTTGACGGTTATCAGATGATTACCGTGCTGAATGGTCAGAGTGAGAGAATGGAGCGTAATACCGCGCATTACCGAGCCGAGAATGTGTCCACAGGTAAAGACAACTCTGCGGCTCAGGCCGAAGAATGAGGTGAAAGCCCGTGAAAGTGGAAAGAGCGCACGGCTACTGCTTTCACCGAATCGACGCAGCTGTAAAGTTGAGTTTGGCATGTTTCTCTCAGAGCACCGAGCCAAGTGATGATGATATCAGGTATTTGGTTATTGGTCGCGGTACGCAGGTGCTTCCCGGAGCGATGGCGTTACAGCAACCCAGCTGTGGTGAGAGCCGTGCGCTCACACTGACGATGAGTTTCGTAGCACGTTATGATGTGACGCCCG
>NW_024582621.1:766739-768338 GCF_018398535.1 Haplochromis burtoni
CCTTTTCTTCTAGATCACTTTACAACTGCTAAGAAAACAAAGGACCGTAAGTCCACACTTGACTTGTAAAATATATTATTTGAATACCTTCTTCTGGTTACTAAAGGTTTATCCAATCATACATTATGTTTTTAACCCTTAGTGGGGTCAAAAATGACCCCACGTGTTGTTTTTCTTCAAAATCTTTAAAATGAAAAGTTGTAATATATTCACCTTCCAGGTATTCCTCATAAAACATGAGGCCATTTGCATTTTTATTTATTTTTTCATTATTTTTTAAAAAAAATGACAGTTTCTGTATCACTACCCTACTCTTCCACAAATGAGGTCAAAAATGGCTCCAAGCAGTTCCTATGCAATCTTCTATGAACCTTTAATTCTTAGCAACTCCGACCGTCCCACACATCTGATGTCAGCAGTCTCACCAGTGGTCAGCCACTATGTCAATTTGAAGAGATTTGCTATTTCTTGCGGTTTGATGACAAGAGGACTGCTTTCTGCTACACATGGGACCTGTTCCTGATCAACTGCAGACAGAAATTCATCCCCAGTGATTGTGTTACAGTGGATGAACAACTCGTGCCTTTCAGTGGTAGGACTCAGCTTCTGCAGTATATACCGAGTAAGCCCACCAAATACGGCTTAAAAATCTTCTGGGATTGTAATGCACACACCCCATATGTAATTGATGGGGTCATGTACCTACGGAGACAACCAGGGAAAGACATCCAGAAGAATCTAGGGGAAAACATTGTCTGTCAGTTGTGTAGTGGATTCAGACACACAGGTTGCAACATCACCATCTGACAACTTCTTCACCAGTGTGCCTCTTGCAGAGCATCTCCTGGAGAAGGGTCTAACTATTGAGGAAACTTTGCGACAAAACAAGCCAGACATTCTTCCATTCATGAAGGCTTCCAGGTCCAGAGAAGTCCACAGCACTGAATTTGGGTTCAATGGCAGCATGGCCATGATCAGCTATTTGAGAAAAAGGGGAAAGGGTGTTCTGCTGCTTAGCACAATGCACCACAACAAGATGGTGGATGAAAACAGCCCAAAGAAAAAAACAGATTCAATAAATAGGCATTCACTGCTTTGAATGCCTATTTATTTTTCAGGGCTAGGCACCCTGAATTTTACACAGCATCACTGATGGGCGACAACACTTCCTCACAGAGCTCTCAAAGGGGCTCGTGACACCTCACATGAAAAGTCGACTGGAAGGCAGTGTTGGGGAGTAACGGAATACATGTACCGCCGTTACGTATTTAAAATACAAAATCTGAGTAACTGTATTCCGTTACAGTTACCGTTTAAAAAGGTGGTAATTAGAATACCTCTAATGCCTGTGTCTCAATCTCGCGGCCCATGTCACCCCTACTTGCGGCCCGCATAATGACGTGAAGAAATATTTAAAAAAAATATTCACAAAATGATTTAATATGAAGGCAATAGGCAGAGTGTTACAGGCATAGCCCTAAAGAATGTAGCCTCATGGGCAGTGTAGTCCGTGCTGCAGGGAGAATGGACTGCCTTACCTCTCAATGTTCCCTCTAATTTTTCATGTGTCTGAGCGAACACACAAACTCCCTGAGCGGT
>NW_024582621.1:770166-771360 GCF_018398535.1 Haplochromis burtoni
ATTCTATTCTGTACAGCTGTGTACTGTATTTATTCTTATTGTATTCTAATTTTTGCGTCATAACTTTTGCACTGTCCACTTCCTGCTGTGACAAAACAAATTTCCCACGCGTGGGACTAATAAAGGTTATCTTATCTTATCTTATCTTATCTTATACAGAGTGGGAGGCAGCAACACCACCCGTGCTTGTTGGCTGTATCGCACTGCATGCAGGGGAAACACCAAAGGGCACAGCAACCTCGACAGAAGAGAAAAAATATGCAGAGACACAAGTTTATTTCACTTTTGAATAAGTTCTCCTTGTCAGGGATCGCAGTGTGGATGTGGAAAGGAGAGGACCCAAACACAGGACTCACGAGTTAGGGTGGAGTGAAGACGGTGTTTATTATTCAGAATGGATGAACAGAACATGAAATGGCTGACTGGAAGACTGGCTGAACTGAGAGCACACATGCAGGAGAGACGACGGCAATGACAAGACGATGAGCTGGAGAGAACTGATGACTTAAATACACAGACTAATGAGGATGATAATGAGAGACAGTTGAGTACACAGCTGAACATAATCTGATTAATGGTACATGGAAGTAACTGGAACACGAACAAACTGAAACTGCTGGGTCACAGACCCAGGAACCCTGACACACCTTCAACAACTGGTTTGTGCATCCTGTGTTTTATATGCTGACTTCACCTCTAACTTCAGATCATCAGATACTCAAGACCCTCTGAATAAAAGTCTGAGGAGACTGTTGATACAAAAACCACTGTTTGTAGAGTTTGCTAGATTAACTTACAAGTGCCCATATCAGCACAGCAATCACAGAGACCAGTGCTCCAGTGCCCAGGGTTTTGATCAGGGGTCGTGATATTCACTACCTGGGTGGACTGCTGGTAGACGGCCATTTCTGGAGGAAAGAAGGTAGAAATGGAGACGCATTGAAGTGTTATAGTAGATGTTGCTTTTGTGCACGGAGAAATCAAATGCTAAAATATGACAAAGATAACAGCTGGTTTGAGACATTACTAGGGATGGGTATCCGGTTCTGACATAAACGGTAGTAACCAGACCGAACAGCAGCGCACATTTCAGTGCTTTATTTCTCTGAAATTTCACCAAAATTTCCTGTGGGGTGCCTGTTATTGGACCCGGAGTTAGCAACATCCCCCAAAAACCCAAAGAGTAGAGTCCTG
>NW_024582621.1:773517-800525 GCF_018398535.1 Haplochromis burtoni
AAAGCATGTGAATGTTTAGGCTTTTATGATAAGGTGGGGGCACCAGAGGCTATAAGAGTTTGAGCAATGCTCCACCGTTTTGAGATCTGAGGCTGTCTGCATACGGTGTCCATCTCCCACGCGTGTGTTCATTAAAATCATCGTTTGACTTAACCCGGCCGGACCAGTGTTGTTATTGTGGTTTTTTTCTCTTGTCTCCATCCCCAATATTTTGAACCTTAACAATGGGTTCGTGGGTTTCCCTAAACTTTCAGAGGTTTTGTGGGTTTCGTTGGAAGCTTTTTCTTTGTGCTTTGTGAGAAGTTTACATGTGATAAAAATCTAATGATGAGCTTGTTAAACAGAGTGGTGCTAGATCGGGTATCTTGGTGGAGAACAGTATTGTCTTTACCTGACTGAAACGCACAGCTGAACACAATCTTGGGTCTTTTCTTTACAATATAAAGCAATTATTATGATCTGGCACTATGATATGTGATAAATAAAATTAAAATAAGCTGAATCCAACTTAGAAGTCAAGGGTGAGTTGTCAAAACTTGAAGAGGTGAGTGTTCATGATCCAAAATGCACACTCATTGGAAGGTGAGGTTAAACTGAAAATGAGCCATTTATTTGGACGATGAGCAAATGAAAAATGCAAGAATGTAAAGGGGATCCGAAAAAACTAACCAAAACCTATACTAGAAAAAAAAAAAACATACTAGAAATATTAGGGAGCTGAGAGTGAGGAGACATGAGGGGATGCCAATTAACACAGAGGCAAGGACTCAAATATTCAGACTTGACACAAAGACAGAAAGGTTTCTGTCTTAACCTGAGCACAAAAGATGAATATTTTTTTATTTCAGCAAAAGTTCAGAAAGATTACAATAACTGTGAGCATGTGAAATTACACAGATTTTTCTGGCCAGAGTAAACAAACGTTCTCAATTATATTTTATACCCAACATGCTGCCAAAGCTAAAAAAATCTTGATTCTACATATTGCACTGAACCACACGAGCACAGGAACTTAGAAATTCTTGTTGTGGCGATGAAAAAGCAGCTCGTGTGTCAGGCTTGTTTTTGTTTGTTTTTGTCTTTGTTTTTGCCTCATACTGTAGAAGCAGAAATCAACTTTTCATATTTATTGTGTCATCTCAAAATTATACCAAATAACTGTCATATTCACCCAACAAACAGCCAAAATGGTTACATACTGTCCTCTGACAACTTGAGTGGTGACCATCATTGAGATGGTGAGCTACAGGCCGTTCCTGATCTTCACCTCGCGATGCATCTGGCACCAGAAACACATGTAACAGCAAAATGCTTTACACCAGTCATCGCAGCACGAGCCCTGCAGGATGGAGAAGAGGAAGAGGAGAAGAGTGAGAGACAAGAATGAAACACAATCGCACAATTCATAGCAATGGCCCATCCAACTATTCATGAAAACTAAGTACGCAGATGATCTAAATTTTAATTATAATTGAATAATTAAGAGGCAGGGTCAAGGCGCTAACACGTTAATGCTAATGCGCCTTGCATGGGGCAATCCGCATTAACTCGCCAACGCTGACAGGACTAATATATATATTAGTCCTGTCAGCGTTAGCGAGTTAAAACCGCATTAATGTGGCAAATCTCCGTTAGCGAGTAAGCGAGGACCCATTTATGCTGTCTTGTTCCAGGAGCCCACTTCTTATCAGGGTGTCCTGGTTCCTCAACACCTCACACGGCCTTTGTTATAGGTTATCTCTCCTCAGTTTAGTTTTTAGCTAACAATAATAACCTTGACCCTCCCCCACTCCCAGCCTTACATAGATCCCATAGCGCTCTCTGATGGACTTGCGGAGCAAAGACGACACCACGCAGCATACATCCAGGACTGGGAGGCAGCAACAACAGCCGTGCTTGTTGGCTGTATCACACTGCATGCAGGGAAAACACCAAAGGGCACAGCAACCTTGACGGAAGAAGAAGAATATGCAGAAACACGTTTACTTCACTTTGAATAAGTTGTCCTTTCATTACTGGCTTGTGCATCCTGTGTTTTATATGCTGACTTCAGCCCCAACTTTAGATCCTCAGATACTCAAGACTCTCTGAATAAAAGTCTGTGGAGAGTGTTAATGCAAAAACCACTACTGTTTATAGAGTTTGCTAGATTAACTTACAAGTGCCCATATCACTGAAGCAATCACAGAGGCCAGTGCTCCACTCCCCATGGTTTAGATTAGTGGTGGTGATCGTCACTACCTGGGTGGGCTGCTGGTAGACGGCCATTTCTGGAGGAAAGAGGGTAGAAATGGAGACGCATTGAAGGGTTATAGTGGTTGTTGCTTCTGTGTACGGAGAAATCAAATATGAAAAAGATAACAGCTGGTTTGAGACATTACTGTCCAAAGTGTGGATATTTTTACATTTCCTGGTTAGTGTAAATCACTGCAAAAACCTTTGACACTAAAATTATGAGTATATCTTTTAAAACTCGTGAACTCAGTTTATAAACTGCATTCACCTTGATCCAGGGGAACGTCTTGGTGTTCCCCTGGATCAGCTGAAGAAGGTGGGTGGGGAGAGAAAGATCTGGGCATCCTCCATTAGGCTGCTGCCCTGATGACCTGACCCCAGATAAGCAGAAGGCGATGGATGGATGACAAGAAAATCCTAGTGTCACGGTTCTGGGTCATTTTGACCCAGGATTCTGAGTTCTTATGTTTTCGTTTAATTTTGCATTATGGATTGTTTTCTGATTCTCTTGTTGTGCTTTGTTGATTATTATTATAAATCTGTTTCACTTTATTCTGGTTTGAGGTTTAGTTCTGTGCTTAGCCTTTGCCCGTGTGTTCCCTCTGTGTAAAGTCCGTGTTTCTTAGTCTGCGTCTTTGTGAATTGTTTCCTGTTTTATTTTGAAGGGTTATGTCTTATGTCAGCGTTACCTAGCGTCCCTCCCCCTTTCTCGTTAGGTCTCATTCCTCCCAGCTGTATTCCCCTCCTGTCTAATTCCTTGATGACTTCCTCAGTGTATTTAAGCCCCATGTTTCTTTGTGTCAGTGTTGTGTCGTACCCTCAGATTGGCCTGTGTGTTTCTGTTCTCAGCGTTCATGGTTCAGTTTAAGTTCTGTTCTGTTTTGTGACTTGGCCTGCAATAAAGCAGTGGACTTTGGATTCCGCCTCCACGAATCTGCATATTGGGTCCTTTATCCTGCCTGCCTGCAGACAGCCTTGACACCTAGATTGAATTGCATTTAACTAACTTGTATCCAAAAATTATATGGAAACATGAAAAGTTTTAGCTAGCTTCCAGCTGTCTCATCGTTGTTTATTTCTTCAGCAGACTTTACATGTGTCTATAGCATCCCTAAAAGGTTGATGTATTTCAGTAACACAGGGGCTAACATGTTTGCCAGGCCCTCTGGGCTGTAACAAGGATCTAGGATTTTTACATCAGGCTACAAGATGTCTGATGTAAAAAACGTTGCCAAACCAAAAATGTTATTATTAACATCACTGGAATATTGTTGTGATGGCCAAACCCGTGGCCACACTCTAAAGTCGGTAACTTTTGCATTTTCATTCTTCATTTTGAACATAGTAATACATTTTAGTTGCCAATAACTTCATTGATTGGTTTGGATACATTTGTTCTATTTGTAAGCGCACACATTTAGTTTACTTATGTATTCATACTACTTATTTCTTTGCTTTCTGACTAACTTTTGTCTTTTTATTTCTTACCTGCCATCATCCCTGGGAGTTGCTGGACAAAAGATGGTAGCCAGGGTTTGAAACCATTAAATACAAAGGAAGATAATTGGACCACACCACCACTTCCTGCTGAAGGGGGGAATGTGTGTTTTCTTTACTTTAAAAACAAAGTATTTGTATTTAATTAAATATTTGAGTTTAGGGTTTAATGGGGTTTTTGATTTTCTTCTTTAGTGTTTAGTTTATTAACAAACTAGATTGTACTGCATCGTTTGTGATTTATGATTGTGTTTTGTTTGTTACCCCTCATGTGTCACAATGGTCTGATCAGCCATTATATATACCCTTGTATGTCATTTCATGTTTAGGTCAATTATGTATGTTTGGGCAGTCATTTGGTTTGTTAAGGTTGCAGTCTTTGCCTGAGTTCAGTTTTGTTTCTTTGACCTCTTTTATGAGCTCAACATTTATTAGTCTTGTAAATATAATTTTTGGGGGTTAAATAAATGGAAACTATATTTTTCTAATAATTCCTGGGCTCCTCCTGTTTTTCAACTCGGTCCATCACAATTGTAATTTGTTGAGCAAAAAATATCTGTGTGCCTTGGGTGTGGTCTCTGGCCGGCTGCAGAGGAAGGGTGATGCTGCCGCAGGGGCGGGGTGAACAGGGGATGTGAATGTGATTGTGCCTCTTTATGTTCACAGTGACAGTCGGAGGGGAGGGGAGCGGACGTGACAGCGGAGCGGGAGTGTCTGTGTCCCATTGTAAAACAGTAAAACCGAATGTAAAATAAAGAAGTGCTGTCACCACGTCCGTGTATTGTACGTGTGGTCCAATGGTCCAACTTCACACTCATGTTTCCAAAACTACAGACGCAGACAAAACTTTAAAAACAACAGTTTGTTGCCCTTGTCCCACCTTTTTTGAAATGTGATCCTTTTTGCAAATTATTGCATTTATTTTTTATTTACTTTCTACTTTTTTTAAAAAAATTTTATTTAATCTGTCTAGCAGAGTTGACTATGTTGGTTGGTCCATTAGAACCCTGCCAAATCGTCTCTGCCACTGCCAAATAGCTCATCCTGCTATCGACTCTGCTGTTGATCTTCTAGATGCAAGTTTCAGCATTATGTGGAGTGAGCCCTAGTACCTCTCCAAGTTGGAAACCTGCTTCCATTTCATTAGGGACAGATGATTGGAAGCCACTGAACAGGACTTTATGATATAAAGTTATGCTATTTGGCAATTAGATTACGGTGACCCATCATAGCAGGCAGGAATCCCAGCGGTGATACGAATTAGAACAGGACCCCCAAAGAAAAGAAAAAGAATCTTACTGTGTCAGGAAGTTTTGTTCTTTAGAATACAAAACAGTTTTTGTGCCACAGCATTTCAAAGCGACAGCATGAATAAAAATGTCTTATCATTATTATTAGTAGTATTATCATTATGCATTATTACAATTGGATCTCAACAATCTCTACTCACAACCTTACAAATGCAGCGCCATTTAAGGGGAAACAAACAGGCCTACCAATCGCTTAATATTTATTACCAAGAAGCATTGTTACAGAAAAGAATCAACACAATACAAATTTCCTTAGCATTTGTGCCAAATTTATATAGATGTTAATAAAATCTATCTTATTTGAAGCCTCAAAGCAAACCTGTTGATCTCTATTTTACACTATAATCTGCTCCAGAGCAAGTTAGGTCTCCAGTGGTTCCCCTGGTATGAAGTGAATAACTTTTACAATATTCAGACTGCAGATAATACCTCAAGTTTCCTCAGTTGGCCCAAATTCTGGTTCGTAGGTCAGGCCTCGGGTCTTAACATTAAGCAAATCCAATATCAGAAGGCCAAAAACACTTCACATATTAATATTTGCCTCTGTGTAGTGATAACTACGTCAAAAATGCAGAAGCACTGTGTGAAAAATTAAGCACATACCATCACTGTTATTTGAACAACTTTGACTCTCACATCTTATTGTGCATGAAGCCATTGTGCACGAGCGAGTGTCTGCCTTGCACGCGTTACTACAGTTTTACGCTTTCGCGGGGACACTTCAGGTTACTGCATAGAACTGAGATACACTGTGGTAGCCACAGAAACGCTGTTTAAAAATGTATTTGTTTACAACTTGACAAATAAAGTTTGATGAATTAATTATCAACAGGCAATTAAGTAATGTTAATAAGTATTGGTAATGAATACTGACAACTGTTACTGGATTCATTTAATGTTGAAGAAATATTTTAAATCAGAGGATTCTAAGGCATGTTCTGAAGCCTCTGCATTGCCGTCACATTAATCTGCTGTACAGTATAACATTTTTTACTGATTTTTAAAAAAAAACAAAAAAACATAATTAGCCTATTAGCCTATTGAGTAAACATAATTTAAAAAAATGTGAACTAATATAGAATGTGTTCATGTTGTTGTTGGTGAATGTGCTTCACTCAATGAAACCGCTGTACACATCTGGCTGCAGAGCTCCACTCACTCTGTGTTCAGCTTCGACTGTAAGATTTCATCCATATAATATTTCAGGTCCTCTGAACAGACAGACTGTGGAGTGAACAGGAGAGAAGGATGTGACAGGCTGTCCTTGGTAAGGAGCTCAGTTGTCTGAACTAGTGTCTGATATGGTTGTTGATGTCATGCTATGTAAACCAAAGGCTCTTATAAGTATGTTACACACATACATACTTGTAGCTGGTGTGTGCTAGTAATTGCTATGTTTTTAATGCTTTGCGGTTCTCTCTGTGCAGCTAACCCCTAGATTAACTTCAGTTATGCCTGCTGTAGATCTATCACTCTGTTCTCCAGTCCTGGATCTGCAGATCACAAAACTTTATCTCTGGGCTTTTTTGGCTAATTGAATATATCTGACGCACAGTCTACATGACCTGCACTCCCTCCGACTCTTTACTTGAAGCAGATAAAGTTAATCGGTGTATACGTTTCACCACTGATGCAGCTCTACAGATGAGCCAGTTGCCAGTGCCGTAGGCACTAATGCACCCTCAGACCATCAGAAAAGCAGGATTTGAACTTGATGCTTAAAACAAGCTGGATGGTCTTCAGCACAGAGGACAGCGTTCATGTTTTCTAAAAGAAAATTCAAATTTGCTTTCATCTTTGTGTTTTGGTTCAAATCTTAAATACATCCGAAGGAAGTGTGACATCATTTAAAATACAGGAACACGGGGGCAGGCAGATATGTTGCAAAGAGACAGAAGTGCTGTACATGTAGAAAAACACTGGTAGAAAAACACTGGTTTCCTATCTGCACTCACAACCCACAGGAGAGAGAAAACGTGCAAACCAGCACATGACCACTTTTTAAATTCCCCTCTTGTTTAGTTGACATGTCGATGCCCTCCAGAGGCCAAGAAATGCACGACTCGTGCTGGTCTGATTCCAAACTGCATATGCGTGCTTTACATGTGCCTGTGGGAGGAGCAAAAATGATATTCTTGACACACTGTTATTAAATTTCAAGGCTATTATCAAGTGGCATCACTTTAAATAGAGCACAACTTTATTATTCATAAAAGTTGAGCTCTCTACTTTTTCCAGAAAAAGCTTTCTGTCTTTTGTTAGCTTTATTATATTCTAAATTCATTAAAATGCATGGTGGCCTTAGTACATAAGTAAAGATTGTGCTAAAGATTCCTACAGAATAGAGAATCACTGTGCAACAAAGGGAATCTAGGATGAATTGGTGTGGTCGGTCTGCACAAGTGGAGACCTTAACTTTATCTAAATACAGTTCTACTCTTTTTAAAGTACTGTTACTGTATAATAGCATTCAATTTTAATAATATTATTAACAGCGTCTCAAGAATATTTCAACATGCATCTTTCAACATGCAACAACCTGAACCAGAAATGCCTTTTTGAATCAGACCGGTATGAATAATATATGTATTGGCCTCTGGAGGGCGCCCACATGTCAACTAAATAAAAGAAGTGGAATTTAAAGAGGTCATGTGGTGACTTTTTCTGAACTATGATGTAAATAAGTAATCTCAAGAACAGAAAATAATTGCTTTCCTTGTAAATTGAAGATGTCCTTCTCAATGTCATCAGAGCACTCTGGAAGTCTTACATGAATTTGGAACATAGCACAAGAGGGTGTGACATCACAGCATTGTACGTCACATAACTAGCAGACCTGCATACAAGAAGTGGATGAGCAAGCATGGAAGCTTGTGAGTTCACCAGAATATTGGAGATGTTCTGTCAGTTGAGGTGAGTGCAGTGCACTTTGCTGTGGTCTTCTTGGGGAGCCAGATTGGAGCTGGCAACACAAACACTGGAAAAACTGCTCAGGAAAGCTAGCTCTGTGATTGGCAGCAGGAAGTGATTGAACAAACTGCCATCCATCATTGATATTTCTGGCAACCCACTGCACCACGTACTTCTCTAAAAGAGTGATTCAGATCTTTTGCCCCAATTGATAGAGGAAATACACTGATTTCCATGACAGAATCGTGTCTGTTTTTAATGCAGTTTCCTCTGAGGGCTTAAAGATCACCAACATCATGACTTTCAGCCTCGTTGTTTCCACAGAGAGATTTCTCCAGAGTCTCTGAACGTTTTGATGATATAGATTTTGATGACTCTAGATGATGAAATATTTCAAGTCTTCACAGCTTTACAGTGAAGAACATTATTCTGAAATTGTTACACAATTTGTTAATGGACGTTTTTGCTGAGCAAACAAATTGCCCACCTTTCCTTCAGAGCAACTCTGTTTCTCTAAGTTGCTCTTTAAATACCTAATCATGTTACTGACCTGTTGCCAAGTAATCCAATTACTTTTAAAATGTCCCTCGAGCTATTTCTTTTTAGCACCACTTGTTTTTCCGGCCTTTTGTTGCCCCATCCGAACCGTTTTGAAACATCTTGCTGAAAACAGGCTTTTAAACACCAGTCACTGGTGTAAAATACAGCGTTCTGTTGAGATCCCCGCAATTTTTTACATTGTTCTGACTTATTAAACTGCAATTTTTATATAATTTCTTCAACCAGGTAGGTAGGTAGTGTAAGTGCCAAGTTACGGCACTATTGCCTTGCCATATCAAACTTCAGCAGGGCGTCCAAAGCAGACACTCGCGCACGAATCTTGGCTTCTTTGTGTGTGCTGCTGCCGCGTTCTATGCACGAGGAATTTAATTGCGCCCATGAAGTAAAATTATTTGCTCGGATTTTGTTTTTGCTTGCAGATTTGTTATGACAAAAATATAATTCAATAAGTTTGAGTTAGGATTTAGCTGTCCTGTGACTGCAAAGCAAGCCCCATCGTTATACTTCCACCCCTGTGTTTGACAGCAGGTATGAGGTGTTTGGGCTTAAACGCTAGGTTCAAGTTTGTCGACCAACGTGACGTTGTGCACAACAAAAACATCTCCACTTTGGTCTTGTCTGTCCAAATAAACCTTCCCAGACTTGTTGACTGCAACATATGGGCCTAAACTCTACTTACACCACCACCCCTTTTTCTCCAAAGACATGCATATTAGGTTAAATGATGATTATAAATTAGCTGTATACTGAAAATGGTACATCTGTAGATGTGAATATGAGCTAAATAAAGATGTGATTTGAAACATGGTGAGCACTGTGCACCACACTTGAAAATTGCTACATAAATGCTAGTCCAATTGTAAAATGCATTTTTAGTTCCTTTACAGTTATGAGAGTTTAGCTAACTTCAGGTTCAATCAAGCATACTAAACAGGGACAGGAGAGGCTTGGTGTTTCTAACAAATCCTAAATTTGGCATGCAGTTTATGTCTTGAATCATTCTCACGTTGCAAGCTGCTATCTGAATTCATTTATAGTGCAAACAAAGCAAAGTTTCATTGGCTACTGTGTCTAAGATTCTATCATGTAAAGGGTATTTTCAGTTGTAGTGCATTACATGTTACACATAAAACCCATCAGCTAACATTTATCGAATTGTAAGCTAATGCAGATTAGTGTATGAAAGAATAGTCGCTAAAATGAGTTTAAAAGGCTAAACTGTAGCTTCCTTTATCCTCACTGTGCTGACAGCAATGATAATTATCACACATCTAGATCATGTTTGTCTTGAGGAAAGTACAGTTTTCCTTCAACTAACTCACAGCAGCTTACTGATGATGAAACTAACTAACCAGTATCATAAGTTCACAAAGAATTGACTGTGATTAAGATGTTCATTATTACAAAAGGTTTTTCTTACCTTTCCTCTGATTCTGTAAGCTTTGAAGATGAGAGTAAGAACAAGAGGAATATATACCTGGAAATTGTGAGGGAAGTAGTGGGTGGGCTGAGGTTATGATTTGGAGCATGTTGTGGCTACTTTTTTTGGTAATTGTTCTACAAATATCTAGAACAGCCACAGACTGACATTAGTGCCTAACAATTTTTTTTTGTTTTGGTTTTTTATTAACGCACACTGTCAGTACTTGAGCCTCTTATGGCTGTAACAAAAAGCTGGACTCAAAAGCAGACTCGAGGAAAGCAACTAGGAGTTCAAAAGTTTTAGTGACAACAAGAATTTGTAACAACACGGTCACGGGGAAAGCCAGAGCAGGAAGCAGTTGTTACAGGAAGAGTGAGCACTTTAAAAAAGGAGCACAGAGTTAATCATATAGTTCCAAAAGGAGTAAAGTAGAGTAAAGCTAACTTTCTAGACAGGCATTTCAGAGGAATAGCTCTAGAGGACAACCACACATTCTCACCTTGCACATAGCAAGGAGCTGAGGTCTTTCAGCGGTAGGACAGACTCTGGTCAGGTTCCAAGTTTTCTTCAGTTCTAGCCACATAGAACTGAAGAAATGGCCACTTCTGGGAACAACAGTGGTTGGCATCCCAGGGAAACCTGATAAGGAGAAAGACCTGTAGCTCAGGAGGTGAGACAGTTGTGTGCATACTCAATCCATGGCAACTGAGAACTCCAAGAGGAGAGGGTGTAGGAGCCCATGCAGCAGAGTGCAAGCTCGAGCTCCTGATTCAGAATTCATGACAGTTCGCACATTAATGGTCAAGAAACTGGCCTCCCAGCCCATTGTTCGTCAGTGCTGCTAGTTTCAGTCATTGATGAGAGACAAAATGTTTGTCCCACTGAAAACACTAATGAACAGAATCAAATTTCTGGGACAAAATGACAAGTTCAATTTTGTCTGCTGCTGCCAAAATCATGCAGACAGAAATGAACAAATAAACTTTATCTGTGGTGTGACCACAGCTATCAAAACAGGGCACAACCTATGAATAAACACACACAACATGCCTTCATTTCTTCAGATCAAAAACTTGTCCCAGCTTTGACCTGCTCAGCATGGTTGGCCAAATTGTAAATTTAAGTTAAATCAGCGGTCCCAACCTTTTTTGCGCCACGGACCGGTTTATGCCCGACAATATTTTCACGGACCGGCCTTTAAGGTGTCGCGGATAAATACAACAAAATAAAACTAGTACCGGTACCGAAAAAAAGAAGATTTATTCATAACACACGTGAAAAGACCCAGGAAAACCGAGTTAACGATAAAAACGATAACAAAATAACGCTGAAAACCGATAAAAACCCTGAAAACCATACATTTCACACCTGAGCCTCAACTCTCGCGGCCCGGTACCAAACGACTCACGGACCGGTACCGGTCCGAGGCCCGGGGGTTGGGGACCGCTGATGTAACAGATACAATATAAGAGTTATTTATCAATTTTCTTTGCCACATATCTTTGCATATATCTTGCTTTATATATTTGATGTCTTCAGTTTGTATCTACAATGCAGAAAGTAGTAAAAAAAAAAAAAGACTGGTAGTGAATATACTACATACTCATGTTTCTGTAGATTGAGTGAGAAGCCGGTGGGAAATTCATTTTTTGTTCTTGTTATAAACATATTGCATCCCCTAACTGTCGATTTTCAGGGATTTAAATGTGTAATAATTACACACCCATGACATGATAACATTGTGTGGCTGTGAGCACAGCTATAACTGCTTTAACTGTTTGACACATTGGCCGGAACTTTCTGAGCTTTTGTGGGTTTAGTTGGAAGCTTTTCTTTTGTGCTTAGAGTTTTGAGAATTCTACATGTCATTTAAATCTGATGATGAGCTTGTTAAGCAGAAAGTGGTGCTACATCAGGTATCTTGGTGGAGAACAGTATTGTCTTAACTTTACCTGACTTTTTAAAACAGACAGCTGAACACAATCTTGTATCCTCTGGTATTTCTTTACAATATAAAGCAATTATTATGATTTGGTGCTATGATATGTGATAAATAAAATTGAATTTAACAGAATCCAACTTAGAAGACGAGGGTGAGTTGTCATAATATGAAAATACGCACTCTCTGGAAGGTGAGGTTAAACTCAAAATGAGCCATTTATTTGGCTGAGAAGCAAATACAAAATGCAAGAATGCAACAGGGAACCGAAATAAATGTAACCAAAACCTATACTTGGAAACAAAAAACTAGAAACACTAGGGAGCTGAGATCACTGATGCAAGGAGACATGAGGAGATGGTTACCAGTGATGGGAATAACGGCGTTACAAGTAACGGTGTTACTAACGGCGTTACTTTTTTCAGTAATGAGTAATCTAACTAATTACTGTTCCTATCGTTACAACGCCGTTACCGTTACTAACAAGAAAATGCGGCGCGGTCGCGTTACTATTTTTAAACAAACAGACGGTTGAAGCTGTGTTCAGCTTAATGCACCTTATATCAGTTGCACGGAAGTAGCTGTCTATGAAAGTAATCTGGGCGCTACAGCTTTAAGCAGCTGTGCGCGCTCCTGCGGACAGCAATCACTTTCTGGTAGACAAATCACTTTTTGGCACAATACCTGGAGCTAAGGGGGAAAATAATTGCATAAGTGCCACTGTTTGGCTGAAGAAGAATATAGTCGTGGTAAGCCAATCACATGACCACTTTAAGATGACAAAGCAACAAGGTGATCTATACCAGCTTTTAAATTGTGTTGATATGGCCATGTAAAACCAGAGTTATGATAAACAATATATACGCCGCGTTTTTTCTTCAATAGTTTCATCACGTTTACTGTCTAAGAGCGCTAGCAAGCACTCTCTGCTTATGGTTAATGGTCTGTATTTGAATAGCGCTTTACTCAGTCCCTATGGACCCCAAAGCGCTTTACACTACATACAGTCATCCACCCATTACCACACTGGTGATGGCAAGCTACCATTGTACCCACAGCGGGGCGCACTGACAGAGGCGAGGCTGCCAGACACTGGCGCCACGGGGCCCTCTGACCACCACCAGTAGGCAACGGGTCAAGTGTCTTGCCCAAGGACACAACAACCGAGACTTTCGGAGCCGGGGTTTGAACCAGCAACCTTCTGATTACAAGGCGAACTGCCAAGTCTTGAGCCACGATGCCCCCCCCAAAAAAAACAAACAAAAAACAGCCTGTCGTTTTGGTGGAAGACTGTACCATGTCAACCAATCAAAAAATGATATGGCTTATCGTTTTTTCACTTTCACATGTTTCTCCCACTGAAACTTTTTGGGACAAACTGACAAGTTCAATTTTCTATTTTTCATATCATTTTACAGAGCTGCCAGCTCCAATGTTGATGCTTTAAAATCTCACCACTACATCTAAACGTCTTGATCCTACCCAATTCAATTACCTAAAAAACTCTGATATGATTGAAGATTGTAATAAAAGTGTTTATCAGAGGGAAAGTATGATTTCTAGGACACCTGAGCCTAACATTAGCTGGCATAATGTTACCTTATAACCAGTTGCTGTTGTTTAGTCAGCTTGTTATCAACTGTCCAAAGACAGGAAGGTCACACGTCTAATCTGCTGACAATAAGTGACTGCAACAATATCTAGAATAAATAAACATGTTTATGTATGTTATTGTGTTTGAGCCCTGAGTTCAGTTCAAGAGATGGGGCTCAAGGTGAGAAAGAGTTGATGAAAATGTACATGTACAAATGTTAACTAGCCATATATCATTCGAAAGAGTTGTGATCTTTAAATTAAAAGCAACTTATAAGGTGTATGTCACTGATCTTTAGCCACAAAGGAAATAGGCAGAACGGCGATGTCCATCTCAGCCATTGTATTCGAGCCTGTTCTCACTTGGTCCGCATAATATACCGATGATTTGTCACGTCCCGAGGCCTTCCTCATGAACGCGCCGGGTTGTAGATGGAATCCAATAGATAGATGCTTCCAGCAGTAATACACGTTCCAGCTGTGTATTCCAGCCCTGACCTGATTCCTAACCTTCCTACTTTTCAATAGTATAGGAACTAAAAGTAAACCAGCAGTTTGAGAGTGAAGTGTTCTTATGGGGTGATATGGTACTATGAGGTCTGGCGTGGAGTCAACAATCTATCTCTGAACATGGGCAAAACAAAGACATAATTGTCAACTTCAGGAGAGCACAGAGAGATCACTGTCCACTGAATATTGATTGATCCTCGGTGGAGGTTGTCAAGAGCACCAAATTCCTTGGTGTTCACCTGGCAGATTACCTTTCCTGGTTCATCAACACCAGCTCCATGAGTACGAAGGCCCAACACTGTCTTTACTTCCTGTTGAAGCTGAGAGAAGCCCGTCTCCCACCATCAATTCTCACCACCTTCTACAGAGGGACTATTGAGAGCGTCCTGAGCAGCTGCATCACTGTCTGGTATGGTAACTGTACCGTATTGGATCACAATACCCTACAACGGATAGTAAGAACAGCTTAGAAGATCATTGGAGCTTCTCTTCCCTCCATCATAGACACCAGCATTGTGGAGGATCCCACGCATCACACACACACTCTTCACCCTGCTGCCTTCTGGCAAGAGGTACCAGAGCATTTGGGCCCTCACTGCCATACTGCGAGATAGTTTTTTCCCCAAGCCATCAGACTCCTGAACACTGGACTTGACACACACACATATACCTTCATGCACGTCACTACCAAGCACTTATCTGCACAGGCTCATACACACAAACACACCTTCGTACATCAAGTTACTGTCATTGCTGCACTTTTCTGTTGCACGGTTGTGTCTGCATTGTCTTGTGTCTGTATTGTTCTGTTCTCTCTGGTGAGGCGCTGTCTTTGTTTTGGGGGGTTTTTTTGCAATTTTTGCACAATGCACTTTATGTTGTCCTGTTTTGATTGTCTGTTTTAAATGTCATTTGTAGCACCATAGTCTTGGAGGAACACTGTCTAATTTCACTGTGTACCACTGCACATGGTTGGAATGACAATAAAGCCAGTTAACTTGACTTTAAAGTAAGATGGGGCCTGATTATTATTATTATTATTATTATTATTATTATTATTATTATTATTATTATTATTATTATTATTATTATTATTATTATTATTATCATCCTCACTATATCACCTTGTATGTGAGCAAAAGGATTTTGAATTAGATTCTGAATTTAAAAGGAAGAAAAGTCAAAATACACTCTCTTTTTCTAGCATTTTGGATACATTTTGCAATAAACAAGCACACTGTTACATTGCAGCTGATGAAGCTAATCACGGAAATAGTTTTAAATTAGACTCTCTCACAGTGAAGCTGTTCATCATGCTCTGATACAGCTAAAACCATGCAGACAGAAATGAGCAAATAGTGGTGTAACCACAGCTATCAAACCAGGGCACAACCTATGAATAAACACACACAACATGCCCCCATTTCTTCAAATCAGAAAACTTCTCCAGCTTTGACCTGCTGAATGTTAGAAGTTATAACATTTTTGTTGCAATACAATATAAGATACAGATACCATATAAGACATCTTTACAGTTATTATCAATTTTTTTCTTTGCTGCATATCTTTGCATATATCTTGCTTCTTATATTTAATGTCTTCGGTTGGTATCTGCAATGTAGAAAGTAATCAAAATAAAAACTTTTGACTTGTAGTGAATATACATACATACATACATATACATAAGGTTTCCGATCTCAAATCTCTGTTTTCTGCATTATTCTATATATATATATAAGAAACAATGTGAACAGATGTGATAAACTTTCTTTTACAAGAAATCAAAATGTATGAAGGAAAAGTAGGAAATGTAAAGTGTGAGACTCTTCATTGCCATGGATTATTCATGAAACTGTGATGGTTCAAATTTTTGTCACACATACCGAGGTGTACATTAATGATTAATGTATCTGATATGTAAGTTACTTTAGTTGATGGAGGTGCACAATATATAAATAAATCCCTTATGTTACATTTACTAAATTTGAGTGCATGTTACTCCTCAGTAGTTGATTACAGCAGTTTTCTGAATTGCCAAAGCTCAACTCTTGTTCTCTAAGCTAAATTCTCAAAATCCTTAAAGAAACAAGCGCCTGAAAGACGACGAGTTTGTTGTTATTATAATAAAGAATACATGCGCAGGGGGGCTTTTTTTAAAAAAAAGTACTACCCTATCACACATGACACCAATTGTATTCCCCCCAGCGCGCCAGCCGCCGGTTCTCTCTGGGGCCTCCCCGCCCACGGGTGTTTTTTGTCTGGTTTCAGGCAGGCTTTTCCCGAGACGTCCACCAGAGGCCGCTGTTTAACTAACCCAAATCCCAAGATTCAAGATTCAAAGCGTTTTTTTGTCATGTGTGCAAAGAAAAGGCATTTCTCCGTACAAGGAAATTCTTTCTCTTTTGCCGTGTTATTTGTAAATAAAATACAAAATATTAATAAATAAGTGGAGACAAAAAAATTGAAGTGCTAAATAGATTTATGTGCAAAAGAGCTATGAGCTTAATATGCTGGTTTAATATGTGAGAAGACCTGATGTCCAAAACTTATTATTACTGTTCAAGAGTCTGATAGCAGTGGGGAGGAAGGAGTTGTTGAGTCGGGATGAAGTGTGAACAGTCGGTGTTGGGGGTGTGTGAGGTCTTTGAGGATGGAGGCAGCTCTCCTCTGGACTCTGCGATGGTAGATGCTCTGCAGAGAGGGCAGCGGGCTCCTGGTGATCTTCTCCGCAGATGTTATAACTCACTGCAGGTGTTTGCAGTCTATAGCAGTTGTGCTGCTGGTCAGTCTGCTCTCCACAGTGCAGCTGTAGAAGCTGCTGAGGATCTTGGCCAACATACCAAATTTCCTCAGCCTCCTCGGGAAATACAGCCACTGCTGAGCCTTCTTGACCAGCTGTGTGGAGTTCAGTGTCCAGGTGAGGTCCTCAGTGATGTAGACGCCTAGGTATCTAAAGCTGCTCACCTTCCCCACTTCATTCTTCAGGATAAACAGCGGCTGGTGAGGCCTCCTCTTCTTCCTCCTGTCTACTATCATCTCTTTTGTCGTATCAGTGTTGTGGGTGAGGTTGTTGTCCTCACACCATGACACCAGACTGGCCACCTTTCCCATAATCCGCTTCGTCCCCTCCAGTGATGCAACCAATCACTGCAGTGATTGTGATATATATTGAAACCGTTACTATAAGCCATTTCTTATGTCAATAAGGGAAGTAACAAAAAATGAGAACCCTAATTTCAACAGATGCTTTGTTACCACTGTGATTTTCACTATATACTCATGTTTCTGTTGATTGAGTGAGTAGCTGGTGAGAAATCCTTTTTTTTTTTGGTTTGTTTGTTTGTTTTTTGTTGTTGTTGTTGTTTTATAAAACAGGGTTTTAAATGTGTAACAAATACACATCCATGACATGATAACATTGTGTGGTTGTGAGCACAGCTATAACTGCTTTCATTGGTTTGACACATTGGCTGGAACTTCAGAGGTTTTGTGGGTTTAGTTGGAAGCTTTTATTTTGTGTTTAGAGTTTTGAGAAGTTTACATGTGATTAACATCTGATGATGAGCTTGTTACGCAGAAAGTGGCGCTAGGTCAGGTATGTTGGTGTAGAAAAGTATTATCTTTACTTTATAAAACAGACAGCTGAACACAATCTTGTATTCTTGGGTCTTTACTTTACAATATGAAGCAATTATTGTGATTTGATTCTATATAAATAAAATTGAACTGAATAGAGTCCAAACGTAGAGGACAAGGGTGAGTTGTCATATTGTCAGGAGGTGAGGTGAGTTTTTTTTCTGGCTGGCAGAAAACAAAAACTTCTATTAAAACTCTTTAGTTGTTTCATACAAATCAGCTAAAGAGTTTTGATAAAATATTTCTACCCAACCTTCTCCTACCTTCCTACAACGAATTTAACATTCTTGGAAAACATGAGCTTTCTAGCATTACAGCCAATTTCTTGAATTAGTTCAAATTAGCTATGGATATTGTAATTAAAAGATTTCCTCTGCTTCTGTAAGCTTTAAAGATGAGAAAAAGAGGGAGAGTAAAATATATCTGCAAACTGTGAGAGGTGTGGTGGACGATGGGCAGATGTTTTCCTGTAAAAGGAAACTTAAAATCCTCTGAAAGGAGAAACACAAATCCACATTCTTTCAAACCTGTGTACACACGAAAACATGGAAAGTAAACTTCCAACAAAGAAAGTGTTAAAAGTAAAAGTTACGGTCAGTGCCCACTTTAATGTTCAAAGTATTTTATACTCATTATTATATTATTTTCTCTGTTATTAAAACTTGATTGTTGTAGAGTATTTGACTCGTACTCTGTGTGGTGTAACCACAGGAGCTGCATGTGTCTGAATGCAAAGCAGTTTTAGAAGAAAAACAAGTTGCACAGATTAAACGCAGCCTCTACAGAATGATGCGGTTGACATGACTGATTGTCAGCACCTGCTGTTGTTTTGCACTCTGCCTGGATACTTCCTGGAACATTTTGTGGTTTCGGGTGTGACTTGAAGTGTGGAGAACAATCACAGATTGACGTGAGTCTAAGATATTGATGTGGAGAGTCTGACAATGTTTTTAAAAACAATTCATGCACACTTTCACTACTTGAGTTTGTCAGGCTGTAAAAAAAAAGTTAAAAACTATCACTACACCACCAGGAACATAATAATGACCAAATATATCCTCGTGACAACCGAGAAAACAAGTATCTTTCAGTTTAACTCTTTCTGTTGTGTCCTGCTTGTTTGGAATTAAAAAGGGCCACCTAAACACATGAGATAGCATTAGAAAGGCCAGTGTGCCCTCTTTTGAGCACAATAGGACTTTTTGGAGTCAGTAGACTGCAGATTGTAGTCTGCAGAGTTCTGCTTTCTTACCCCTTCCAATTCAAGTGCATAATCATAGCTTTGGTAGTTTTTCACTTTAACCCCTGGTGTCACCACCATTACGACATTAACAGCAAAATCATTAATCAGTTATGGCTCAGGTGACCTATCTAATGTGACTTAGCTACAGTTGCAGCTTGGAATAAAAGTGACTGAACCTCTTTAAGTTTTGTGACGATGTTTCCTCATCTGAGAAGCTTCTTCAGTTCTAAAACCAAAAGGTTTTTAAACCCTAGTGGTGGTGTCGCTACTATTGTTCATGTACCTCATCACCTGAGCCAATGTGTGAAGAACAGCATGGGCCATTACAACACCAGAGGTTTCAAGTGAAACCACTGAAGACCTTGCCTCAGACGATCATGTGACCTACTGAGGTCACCAGATGTGAGGTATCTGGGAAGGGATCTCAAGACTGCCTTGTATGTAGGTGGCCGAGAGTTAGTGTTGCAGCCACCCCCCATGTTGACAGATGGCTATGCACAGTAGACATAGATTATGTTCCAGCTCTACTTTGGTTTTTGGTGTTGGTGCTTTTGAGCTCTTCAGATAATGACGTTAGCTCTCTTCTGTGTTTTTTTCTGTCACAGTCTCATCTCTGTGTGAGTCCGTAGTATCTTTTCTGTTCAGGTTAAGTCTCCGTGTTTCCTCACCTTTCTGTCTTTGTGTCAAGTCTGAATGTTTGAGTCAGTGCTACTAGTATATAAGTGGTGGCTTTGCTTATGCATGTGTGTGCATGTGTTGCGCACAACCTTCAGACCTTTGAATGACCTTTGCCCCCCCCCTCCCCAACCCAATCCCTGGGTATGTTTAATTAGATATTAATTGTGGTTCTCTCTGATTCCATTCAATCTGAATCCTAGCCTGTTACCAGTGTGTATTTCTAATTCCTTGTTATTTAAAATAGATATTTTATGGATCTAAATGTTTGGAGTCAATAGTGTGGTATTAAGCTCAATAAAATCTTTTAAAACGTGAATTTTTAGTTAACAGGCACTGTGTTATTTAATTATGTTTTATCGTGTGTGACAAATATTTTGGTCTAAAGTGTAGATTTATGCATACTGAAATTAGTTCAGATGGAGGATCCGTTATTTAATGTTGCTTTATCCTGTCACTATGGAGAATAGAGCCTCTGTAGAATATCTGACTTGATCACAGGAGCTGCATGTGCCTGAATGTATTCTAAGAAGGATAATGCAAAGCTGTTCTTAAGAACTATTCATACACACTGCCAGTACTTAAAGTCTGTCAAGGCCCGTTAAAGCTGTAACAAAAATCTGGATTCAAAAGCAGACTTCAGTGAGGTGTAGTGAAAAAATAATTTGACCATCAAAACCAAACAGATTTTCTGAGATTTATTGAAAGACATTTGAAACCTTTGCAAAGGAACAGCACAAACAGGCATAGAAAGCACAGAGTGCATCACTACCTTGAACACAGAGCTTGCCCGCCAGAGGTGGTGTGAGTGGCGAAAAGCGCCCGCCATCACACACCATGCAGCTCAAAGATGATATTTCCTGTTTCTCCATTTCTCTGTAGGCTGATAATGATCGAGCCCAGCTGAATTCTCAGAGAATGAAGCGCTATACTGCGCATGACTGAATAGAAAATGTTTCCACATCTACAGACAGCTCTACGACTCATGCCGAGGAGTGACGTTAACCTTCTCATTGGTTGAGAGCGAGAGCCCCCGCTGCTTTCACCTACCCGACTCGGCCACCTCAAATTTGGGTTCGACATGAAGTTGTCACTCCAATGAATGGTATTTCCTTTTTCCACCGTTGTGCGTCGTGGTATTTAATGCGCAATCTGCCAAAGCAGTACAACGCGCTCCACCGTGCGCTTTCACAGCCACAGAATGCTACACTTTACTTAGTTCTTCACCAGCGGAAGAGTCGTAACTTCTTATGATCCCCTGCGATGACTTCCTGTGTCTTCTTCTTGCTCTACTCAAAGCCAGAACAGAAAACAGTGACATTTTACAGCTTTGATCTCTGTCCCCGCCCCCCTCTCTGCCCCCCTCTCTCTCTCTCTCTGTCCCTCCACTTGTCTCCTCCCGCTCTCGCTCTCTCTTGCTCGCCCAACCTATCGCCACTCCTCTCTCCCTACATGTCTCTGTGATAAGACTACCGTTATACCCTCTGGGCAGTACCAAAAGACTCCATGCAGCTGTTATTTCTAAGTTGATTTCATACTACAGGAGTTGACAGTAGAAAAGGGTTCACAACTGAAAATTAAAAGGGTATACATTTAATACTATTTCATATTAGTTGACATAAATATAAAAAATGTAAGGTGAGAAAATTGTTATAAAAGTTATTATTTTTCATGTTGTACTAATGGTTGTTAAGTTATTCATTAGGACTGCGATGTGTTAATCACTAATCGGCTTGTAAGCCTTTTCCTTATCGATTGGGATAGCCTCCATTCTCCACTAGGGGGCTTTCGCAACTCAAAATCACTCTCGTGATTCTTTCCCTCTGTTTTCAGAGGTGTAAGACCTGGATGATTGCCCAAGAATTTTGCTTAAGCACAGCAGCGAGCTTGCACTAACTGTAATGCAGCTTCCTGATCTGGCATCTGGCAATAATATAACTTTATACAGGTCTGGATAAAAGTAGCAGTGCTTTTAAAAGGAGTACTTTTTCTGGCGCAATAGACCCAATAGACCACTTCAATGTGGGTGGGTTTGTTATAGCAACCATAAAGCATCCCAAATGTACAAAATCTAACAACAGAGGACATCGAGGCAATGCTGCTCAGTCGATTTTTTTTGTCCAGTGACGTCATCATCAGAGTTTGATGGTCTTAAAATATGTGCTCATTTAGACAAAGAAGTAAAATGTAATAGTTAATTCAATTTATGTTTTAATTTTCAATTCGGTGTATTTTTTATAGGACAAAATCACACCTCGAAGTGTTTTATATTGTAAAACAATATTTATATTCTTTACTTTTAACACTAACACAACACACATGCTTTATTTAGAAAATTGAAGTCAGAAAATCAGAAAACGTTGCTCTAAATCATGTTGACATGGTAAATGAAAATGAACAATAATCAAAATTGATCATGCAAACTGAAAGACTACTTACTATGTTTCTCTTGTTACTTCATTAGCCTCAGTGTTCTCAGATCATTCTTTACATAAAAGCACCCAGTTGTCTTGCAAAGACAGCCTAACTCTTTTGTACATTCCAACACTGCTCTCTACAGGGAAGAAGATGTTAGGACAGCCTGTTTTGTTTATTTATTTATTTATTTTTTTGTCCTATCTTATATATCCCATCACAGACTCTCTCAGATATTCTCTACAGCTTTTTGTTTCTGCAGTCATATCAGACTGACACTGTTTTTAAGAGCTCTTGTTGAGATTGTGGTATTGTGTTACACAATTTACAGACATCTTCACTAGATTATTACTCTGCATAAATAAATTTATGTTGGTTCATATTTTAAATACATTTTGTTACAAACTGACAAGTTCAATTTTGTGTTTCTCCATCACTTCAAATGTTTTATAGATCTGCCCACACACAAATCTCACAGCTAGATGTCAGTAGACTGCAGATTGTATTCTGAGTTCCGTTTTCTTACCCCTTCCAATTCAAGTGCATAATCCTAGCTATGGTAGTATGGAGCCAGAACACGTTGGGGTACTGACAAACAGAAAATGAAAGGAAAGGAAACTGAAAAACCAGCTGAAGTATACAAGTATGCACTGATTGCATGAAAATAGCAGGCAGTTTACAGTGATGCATTATGCACGGCAGGCTAAATTTAGATTACAGATCAAGACTTGTAAACAATGGTTTACATTTAAGATGATGGCGCTGGTTAGATTCACTCAATGAATCCCACCTGTCTACTAGATTCAGCTACTCTTGCAGCTAGTCTAAGGATCTTGGAATGGAAGTGACTGGACTTCTTTACGTTTTGTGAGGATGTTTCATCTCTCGTGTGAGAAGCTTCTTCAGTTCTAAAACCAAAAGGTCCCACCTTTAACCCTAGTGGTGGTGTCGCTTAAGAGAGTTGCTAACCCACTATTGATCATGCATCTCATCACAAGAGCTAAGATGTGAGCAACAGCGTGGGCCATTACCACCTGAGGTTTCGCGTGAAACCACTGTAAGACCCTGCCTCAAACTATCATGTGTCCCACTGAGGTCACCTGAAGACCATGACTGACGTTTTGGCAGTTTAAGTGTTAATGCCTTTAAGCAAAAAAGTCATAGAAATGATAGTAAGATTAGATGACCACTGTATATACTGTATACTGTACTGTATATACTGTATATTTCAGCATGCCTCTCCCTGCAGGCCAGTGTAACTCTGATGTTTGTGTTGCTGGTGGTGCTATAGCTAATGGTAAGGATCTGGACAGTCATTTAAATAAGGATGGTGCTGCTGTTAATTGTAATTCTTCTGCTCTTGTTCTACCACCTTCTCCTGGACATTTTGACATTTATTAGCTTCTAAAACCAGCAATCATTGTGATGCAACTGACAACTCTGTGCAGAGGGGTGGTGGGAGTGGTTGGGATTAGAGCTAGAGATATAGCAGCTTTTAATCCCAGAGAATTGTCAGTGTGATGATTTTAGAGAGACTGGTGTAGATAATCTAGAGCACGCAGATTGTTGTAAACTCCTAAAACACTTATTGTGTGAAGTTGCTGGGGAAGTGTTCTCTGAAAACACAACTGGACCTACAATCAAAAAGCTTTTGAATAATAGGGAACCTAAGCAAACAAAGAGATCTCTACTTATTGAAGGCCATGTTGGAAAAAAGGCAGCAAAGATCTGAGCTCTAGACTGAGTCGGCTGTGTAGAATGTCTGATCTGTGAATTCTGTGAATATGACTAACTAAATGGGTGTAATAAAGGGGTGTGGAAAAACACAGAAGAAGACTGACCAATGAAGCCTCAATTTAATTCAATTCAATTGTATTCATACAGCACCAAATCACAGGAACTGTCGCCTCAAGGCGCTTCATATTGTAAAGTAGACCCTACAATAATGCACACAGGGAAACCGCAAAACAGGAAAGCAGGGTCGGTTGATGGTCAAACCGTCAGCTTATAGAACACAAAACAGGAAAGAGGTTATTAACCAGAGTGGTGAAAATAAACTAACAGAAAGGAAATTTACTTGAGAAAAAAAACCACTGTGCAAATCAAAAGGCCAATTTAAGAAAGATTCACACTATGTTCTACCAAGTTAAAAAAATAATTTAACAAAGCGCCTTCAGTTATATTTATCATTTAGATCAGTCTAAAAAAGAAGTAGGTGTTCCATTCCACAACAGCAACATTGTCCAAATTAAAAATAGTAATACTCATAAAGGCTCTGCTCTTCATACTGTCAGGATAAAGCAATATTAAATAAGGGATCCTCCATCTGAAATAATTCCAATTTGTATAAATTCACACTGAAGACCAAAATAGTTGTCACACATGATAAAACAAAATTAAATAATACATTACCTGTTAATTAAACAACAGTGATTTAAAGATTACATTGAGCTCAAGACCACACTATTGTCTCTAAACATTTAGATCAACAAACTATCCAATTTAAATAACAAGGAATTAGAAATGCATGCTGGTAACAAGTTTTGATTCAGATTGAATGAAATCAGAGAGAACCAAAAATGAAGCCTAATTAAATCACCCATGAATTGGGGTGCGGGTTGTGCATGCTCACATGTGCACATACGTGCACGAGTAAAGCCGCCACTTATAAACAACTGGGATAAACTCAAACATTGAGACTTGATACAAGGAAAGGTAAGCAAACATGTAGACGTAACCTGAGCACAAGAGATACTAAAGAAAAACACAGAGATGAGACTGGAGCAGTAAAAACACAGAAGAGAGCTAACGTCATTGCTTGAAGAGCTCAAAAGCTTAAACACCAAAAAACCAAAGTAGAGCTAGAACATACTGCCTTACCAAGACCAAAAGCCATAAGCTCAAAAATCTCAGAACTCTGGGTCAAAGATGCAGGGACCATAACAACTAAAGCTGGGCATACACTGTGCGATCTTTGGCCTTTTTTGAGACGATTTCTCAGTCGTGCGACCGTTTTGGTGGGGATCGGCCCGAGTCTCGCCTTAATTGTGTCGTCCATCGTGTAGTATACATGGGGTAACGAGAAGCGATTAACACCTCACGACCAGCTCCTGATCAGCAATAGCACGGTCGCAAGAAAATCAAACCTGTTTGAAATCCTATCGCCCCTCGTGAGGTTATCAACGCAACATCTCCCACTGCGGATCCGTAATCACAGAAATGAAAGTGAAAAGGTGGAGCAGCACGTCAGTGAAGCGTGTGATCTGGACACAAGCGATGGAGGCACAACTTGTAGAACTTTGGCAAGCTCATCCGAGCCTTTCGATGAACGCGACTTGTCCTGAACTCCAGCTAGAATGAAAAAAACCCCACAAAGCTGGAGTTATTCTGCATCTTTAACCTGCACAGCTGCCTCTTCTTCTCTCATTCTCTCCCCCTCCCTCTCCTGCTGCTACTTCAATAATAAGAAATACTGTTTTTTTTCTTATTCTCATTTAAAATGTCTAGCTTTTAATAAACAATTATCTGAATCTTACAACCAAAGTGGTCATCTGATGTAAAATGTATAGAAATTCATTATTGTATATAGTAAATATTAAATCTAATATATGCTCTAATAAGCTATAGTACTTATAGAAGGTACCATGTGTGCAAGCTGCAATTCTGTTGAAGAAAGAGGTTGAATGTATTTAATTACTGTAGAAAAATAATTGGTTTCTGTGCATTTGTTTTACCCTGGCAATAAATTTAAGTTGATTACGTCGATTTAGCATCATGAGGCGGAGGGTGGGGGGTAGTTCCCTATTTTTTTGCTGGGAGTTGGCAACCCTGCTAGTTAGGTATATGTAATTATTGATTAGGTTGTTTGATATTTCCGGTAAGTACTGTTTAAAATACCAGAATTGGGAGGATGGTGTAGGTTTATTAGATTGATCCATACCATCAAGATAGTGTACATCACTGTCACAACAGCATTTGTTTTCATTCAAAGGCTTTATGGCTTTTCCTTATAATACCTGGCGGGCCGGTCTTAAAATGCCCAGGCTGATTTTTTTGTCCCAGTCCAGTCCTGGCCTCACAAAATTATCACGACCACAAAAAACGTGAAAATAGTTGGATAGACATTGCTGCTCAATCACAGCTGCCTGGTCAATGCTTTTCAATCTAGCAAAGTTGATGGTGGTGGTGTGTGTGTCTGTGTGAGTGAAAGACAGAGAGAGAGGGAGAGCAAGAGACAGATTTTGTGTTATAACCTTCATCTTAGGAGATTAATCAGTCTTTCATTTGATCATTTTAGGAGTTTAAGCAGACCCCCTGGAGGACACTAGCTGGCCAGCCAGACCCTGCTGCAAATGACATATTCAGGGTTTGAAGAAACGTGTCTCCACAGCTGAGCAAAAATGTACAACAAGCAACATATAATGGGTGAATATGAATAACTTTTTATTTCAGCAAATGTTAAATTTCACTTGGGAAAGATTACAGTAACAGTGACCATGTGAAATTATACAGATTTTACTAGCCAGAGTGAACAAACGTTCTCAGTTGTATTATATATCCAACACACTACCAAAACTTAAAGCATCTTGTTTTAACACAGACTCTACATATTGTATTGAACTACACAAGCATCAGCACTTTGAAATACTTGAAATGAACTTTGAAATACTGTTGGCCATCTTCACTCAACCAACAGCCAAAATGGTTACATCCTACGCTCTGACAACCTGAGTGGTGACCACTGTTGAGGTGGCCGGCTGCATGTTGGCCCTGATCTTCACCTCACGATGCATCTGGCACCAGACACACGTGTAACACCAAAGTATTTTACAGCAGTCATCACAGCACGAACCCTGCAGGATGGAGAAAAAGAAGAGAAGAATAAGACATAACACAACCCACAACTCAACACAATTAGGAAACATGGGGTCCCCATGCTTGTCTGATTTAGTTGATGAAAGGAGAGGAGAAAACGCCATCCCACAATTCATGAAAACTGTCAGTATAATTGGTAAAGTATGCAGATGATTTAAATCTTAATTATAATATAATTTGCCAATT
>NW_024582621.1:800550-818742 GCF_018398535.1 Haplochromis burtoni
AGAGAGAAAGACATATATCTATGTGTAAAGTCTTTGTAGTGATTTTATGTTCCCTTCTTAAATCTGAGCCTCCATTTCTCTTTCCTCCAGGCATGGCCGTCATCTACCAGTAGCCCACCCAGCTGCATTTTTATATTTATGTTCATAACATCAATAATAATGTAGATTTTATGAGATCCACAAAAAGTGTACTGAAAATGATTGAAGGTTCCTCTGTGTGCACATCCTTCCTCTCACCCTCAAGAAGCTCCAAGCTGTCTCATCAGCCTTAGTATTAGCTTATGGGCAGTGTTGGGGAGTAACGGAATACATGTACCGCCGTTACGTATTTAAAATACAAAATTCCGTTACAGTTACTGTTTAAAAAGGTGGTATTCAGAATACAGTTACTTTGTTGAAATAAATGGATTACACTGCGGTACTTTCCTGTTTCATTTTGTCGCGGGTCAGGACTGTTTGGGTTTTGTTTGACAGCTACGTTCTGTTGTTCCAGGCGGCAGCGTTACGGTTGCCATGGTTACAGGGCGACGCTCTCTCTCTCTGCGACTGTGTGTTTCCTGGGTGAGAGAGCGCCTTTTGTTGTTGTTGTTGTGCTAAGCTAACAGGCAGAATGCTACAAGCATAGCTCTAAAGAATGTAGCATCATGGGCAGTGTAGTCCGTGTCTGCAGGGAGAATGGACTGCCATACACGTTATGTGTCTGTGAGCGAGGAGGGAGAAAAAGGGGAGTGGAAAGGTACGAGTTGTCATCGAGCAGAAACGGGAGCTGGAAGCATGTAAATATAATAATAACCACTGCAGCCAAGAAGAGAGCCTGACGAGCCCAGTTGTAAGTAAGCTATTAAGACTCGACTGTACACCGTGTTCGTGTTTTCCTCCGAAAACAATAAGTTCCGTTGGAGCAGCCTTTCAACGCCTCTCTCTGTCTCTCGCAAGAAAAGTTGACCCACACAACAAAGTAAAGCTATTTTTCGGCTACGAGCCGACAGGGACCCCGCCGTATTAGTCAGAGGTCCCTTTACTACAGTTCGGAGTCGCGGACCTTCAGTAATAGTAATAAATCACACAGCAATAGTACATTCACGTTGTTGTAAAAAGCATGATAATATATTAAGTAATCCAAAGTATTCAGAATACGTTACTGTCATTGAGTAACGTAACGGAATACGTTACAGAATACATTTTGGGGCATGTATTCTGTAATCTGTAATGGAATACATTTTAAAAGTAACCTTCCCAACACTGATTATTGATACATTTCATTAATTATTTAATGGTGTAAATGAACATACTGCGTTTTGTGACATGTTTGCATGAAAGGAACATATAGAGGGTATAAGGGGTTGGGTGACCTCCAAATTAGAGGAGAAAATCTGTTCATCTCTTATGTCTCACTGTAAAAAGGCAAACTGAACAGGCCCTCTACATTCTGATGCCGATTTTGTTGCTGGTACTGTAGCATTCCCCCACATTTTACACAGAAACAACCATGGCAGCTGCAAATTAAACCGCAGTAACACGTGCTGCTTCATCCTCTCTCTCTCTCTCTCTCTCTTCTTCCTCTTCTCCATCCTGCAGGGCTCTTGCTGTGACGACAGCTGTAAAATCACCAGCAGCGGCCCACCACAGCAATGATGGTCGCCACATAGGCCATGCGTTGATAGGAAGTGACTGTTTTACTTAGTGGGTTGAGAGCAAATGTTACTGTTAAAACCAGATGCTTAGAGTTTTGTGGGCATATTAATGTGTTGGATGGTATCTGAGACCAGCTTTCATTGTGACAAATAAAATCCTTCTATTTCATACAATCATCGCTGTCATTGTAATTGAATTCTTCTTCAGATCTGAGTTTAGCCTTTGTTAAAATAAAAACTATTAAAATGCACTTACTGTCATGCATTATTCTGATAGGTTACCGAATAAGAATATACATCAGAATTGGTCTTTATCTACAAAAAAACATCATAGTGTCAAAAATATTTTGCAGTTTGTCAGTCTGCTGTGCATACTTTGCACCGAGACGCTTTCAGACACGCATCACCTTCCACTTTCTCCCGAGAAGTGGGGTACTTCAAGGACATGTGGCAGGCACAAACTACAGCACATTTTTAGATTTGAATAACACAAAGTTAGTATGGCATAGTTTGTTTTGCAGGAATATATAATATATGATTAAAACAATGACATTACATGTAAGCTTAAAATATTTTCTAAGCATCGCTGATCAGTCCTCACCTTTAAATCTACTCTCTCTTCTTCCTCTCCTGTCTTTTCTTATCTCTTCCTTCATCTCTGAGTGAGGTTAGCTCTCACTCTTTTCTCCCTCTGTGAAATACAGCAGCCGGGCCTTTAGCTAACAACACACAGTGTGCCAAGCTTCACACCAACAGATTGTGTGTTTGCTGATGTTTGGAATTACCTGACACTTATAAAAGTGTGCTTCCTCTCCTTTGTGCTAGCTAGAGTGAAAGAAGTACCGTGAACACAACATACGGATACTCGCACTCCTTTAGGCTGACTTATACTAAATGAGCCTAAAGTAACGAGCCTGTTTTGAAAATGTAAGGGGTAGAAAATACATGTAGCAAGTAAAAGTAAAAAGTTGTCAGAAAAACAAATACTGAAATAAAGTACAGATACCTGAAAATTCTGCTTAAATACAATAACAGAGTATTTGTAATTTGTTACTTTCCACCTCTGCTGTCCACTTGTTTAAGTTTTCACACAAATACAAGTTAATTTAAATTTGGTTGTGTTTGAACCTGTTGGAGTGGCACACAGTGTTCTGATCCTTAACATTAAAAAAGAAAAAACAGAGGTAAAGGTTGGAAGAAATGGAGTAGCTGTTAATTTAGCTTCATCACCATCTTCCTACATACTTAATCTGAAGAGGAGCGCATTTTATTTCTCCTGTTAATAATGTTGTGACAGGTTGCATTCAGGCAATCTAACTGTCACGGCACAGACCGCTTTTAAAACAACAGCTCTTAAACACACTTCAGGAAAACGTCCAGCCATGAATTGCGGAAGGAAAGTGAGATCCCCTCTGCTAAATGGTCAACTCAGCCCTTTCAGCAATGATAAGGAGACTTTATATTAACCATGAGCTTTATCAACAACAACTGCTGCAGAGGGCAGTGTTGGCCTGCCCTTCAGTCCTTTATAGTTAAGTGACAGGCTTTCTGTACTCAACTGTTGTTTTTATGTGTGTTGAATGTAAAAAAAAAAAGTGGCCTTACATTTTTCGCTCAGTGACTAATGCCACCACGGCAGAGATGTCACTTCCTAAAAATAACTAAAAGACTGTTGAGACCTGATGAAGCCTGTTCAGAGCAGACAGCCAGAAAGGCGGAGTTAAAACTAATACTAAATTTGGAGGGAAATCATTTGAGAGGCAGAGGATGGAGATCAGACACTTTCATTTCTGAAGACATTTGAGTGGAGCGACAGCCATGTGAAAAAAATGGTAGAAACCACACGTCTCGTTAGATGTCTGTTGTTGTGAAGTATAAAAAGAATACTACAATTATAACAATATGTTTCAACGAGTTATGTGCATATTTAACAATTTCTTACCAACAATTTAACTCCTCCACAACATTCCCGTTCCACATCCACAACAAAAAGAAAAGTAAACAGGAAGTCCCAAGATGCATTTCTTGTTAAGTTTTTTGGAAAACTGCAGTTAACCCTTAAGCACTGGCCCCCCCAGTGGCCACAATATGCAACTACACAAACCTATAAAATTAACAGCTTCAAGTGCACACAACATGCAGATAACCAAAGAAATAGCACAAGCAATAACATTAAATTACCCAATAACATTCTTGTCTTACCATACATGAAACAAAGAAGCAACATTTTAAGACCCCTTCTTGAACCTTAAATGGATTTTTGGTTAACTGAAATGGAAAATATTATTATTAATTTACCACTCGGCTACATTTGCACAAACACTTTGACAGATTAGAATCTTCTGATCAGCCCTGTGGGTTTGATGAGTTTCATGTATTGTCTGATGTGCACCAACTGAGACAGAGAATGTACATCTGTCTGTTGGTGCTTGTGAAAAGGAAAGTAAGAAACCAGGAAGGGCTGTAGATGCATCACTTTCATGCATCATTGCTTTTGTGCAAGACAGGCATGCAAATGTAATTTAACAGTATGTTAAAGTGCACTTTAAATAAATGCTGACAGGAAAGGATTCTTAAAAAAAAAAGGAAGTAGCCCACATACATGCTTACACCCTTACAGGTGTTTTAAAGGTGACAAAACACAGTCAAAGGAAATCAATCAGACCCAGTACTCACTTATTTAGTGTTACATACATTTTATCATTGCTCCATTAACTCTACACATCCGATTCTTCTACACCTTCATGATTTCTTTCAAGGCTATGAAATGTCTGAGAGCTCGTAACAACAGTGCCTCTTCACATTTTACCCATACATAACACCAGGGCCACGACTCTAAAAAAATACAAATAAAAACTAGTGTTAGGTGGGCAGCTTAACTGAGACAGACCAGAGGTTAGAGTGAGAGAAAACCAGGTGACGTATTTGAGCTACCCAAATAAGTCCTATTGTGCTCAAAAGAGGACACCCTGGCCTTTCCAGTGATATCTCATGTGTTTGGCCCTTTTTAGCTCACATAAGCAGGACTTTACAAAAAAAGCTAAACCAAAAGATCCTTGTTTCTTCGGTTCTCAGGGGGATATATTTGAGTATTGTTATGTGGCTGCTGGTGTGGTGATAGTTTTTAACTTTTGTTTTTTTACAGCCTAACAGACTCAAGTCAAAGTTTATTTATAGCACATTTAAAAGACTTGGTGTACATCAAAGTGCCTCACAATAAAACCACAATGCGGGCAGAACAAAGAACAAATAGTACAATTATACTTAAAATTGCATTTACATGGTGTAGTGCAGGCTGAATGAAAGCTAAGCTAAGTTAAACAAGTGTGTTTTTAAGCGAGATTTGAATGATTGAATTGATTACGATGTGCGGATTTCGACTGGGAGATTATTCCAGAGTCGAGGGGCAGCGATGGCAAATGCACAGTCACCTCTGGTTTTTAAACGAGACCTTGCATTAAGAGCAGTTGGCTGGAGGATCTTTGAGCTCTCTTTGGGTTGTACGGATCAAGGAGATCAGTTAAGTAGCTGGGGCCAGGTTATTTAGAATTTTAAAAGTGAGCAGAAGGATTTTGAAATCAATGCGATATTTGAAGCCAGTGTAGGTTTGAGAGGACAGGGATGATGTGCTCATGCCTTCTGGTGCTGGTTAAGAAGCGTTATGCTGCATTTTGGACTAATTTCAGGCTCTGAAGGAGGGAGAGTTGGAGAGTTGCAATAGTCCAATCTAGAAGTGATGAAGGCATGGATGAGTTTTCGAGTTCTTTATGTGGTAAATAGGGCTTAGCTTTGGAAATTTGGTGTAATTGATAAAAGCTGGTTTTTAGCACAGTGGATACTTGCTTGTTTAATTTAAAAGAACTATCCATGAGCACTCCAAGGTTTCTGACAGAATGAGAAAGGTGGTTGGCAAAAGACCCCATTGTATCAGTTAGCTGGCCAAGGGGAACGTGGCTATCAAAAACAATAATTTCTGTTTTGCTTTCATTTAAGTTAAGAGAATTCTGGGATAGCCAGTCTTTAACCTTCTGTAAACATTCGAACAAAGGCGAGAATGGGGACATGGCATCCAAATTTAGAGGAAGGTAGATTTAGATATCATCTGCATAGTAGTGATAGGCGATGTTATGTTTTTTAAAGATGAGTCCCAAGGGCAGCATGTACAGGGAGAACAGCATGGGGCTTAATACGGACCCCTGAGGCCAACCACAATTACCAGGGGCAGAAGAGGAAGAGTATTTCCCCATGGTGACAGAGAAGGATCTGGATCTAGATACGATTTAAACCATTAAAGAACATTATCTTTAAGGCCAACTTCATGTTCCTTGTTAGGAGAGTATTATGGTCTACCGTATCGAAAGTTAGATCTAATAAAACTCAAGTAGTGACATTGTACGTGAACGGTTTTTAAAAACATTGTTAGATTCTACACATCAGCTCAATCTGTGGTTGTTCTCCACACTTCAAGTCACACATGAAACCACAAAATGTTCCAGGAAGCATACAGACAGAGTGCAAAACAACAATGGGCGTTAACAATCAGTCATGTCAACTGCATTGTTCTGTAGAGGCTTTGTTTAATCTGTGCAATTTGTTTTTCTTCTAAAACAGCTTTGCATTCAGACACATGCAGCTCCTGTGTTTACACCACACAGAGTACAACTCAAATACTCTACATCAATCAAGGTTTAATTACAGAGCAAATAATATAATGATGAGAATAAAATACTTTAACATTAAATTTGGCACTGACCATAACTTGTACTTTTAACGCTTTCTTTGTTGGAAGTTCAATTCTGTCTTCCTTTTTATGCAGCCATGCATGTACACAGATTTGAAAGTACGTGGAACTGTGTTTCTCCTTGCAGAGGATTTTAAGTTTCATTTTCAGGAAAACTTCAGCCAACCCACCACCACACCTCTCACAGTTTGTAGTTACATTTTCCTCTCGCTCTTACTCTCATCTTCAAAGCCTACAGAACCAGAGAAAAGGTAATAAAATCTTTTTATACTAATGAACATCTTAAAACAGTGAGGTCTTTGTGAACACATGATACTGGTTGGTGTATAGTTTTATCATCAGTAAGCTGCAGTGAGTTAGTTGAAGGAAAACTGTACTTTCTTCAAGAAAACATGATCTGAGATGTGTGATAATTATCATTGCTGTCAGCACAGGAGGAAAAGGAAGTCTACGTTTAGCCTTTTAAACTCATTTTAGCCACTATTCTGTCAATACAACTAATCTGCATTAGCTACAGATTGGATAAATGTTAGTGTTGGGTTTTGTGTAACATGTAATGCACTACAACTAAAAATACCCTTTACACTGATAGATCTTAGCACAGTACCCAACGAAATATTGGCTATGGTGCTTTGCGCCTATAAATGAATTCAGATAGCAGCTTCAAACGTGAGAAATAAACTGCATGCCAAATTTAGGATTTCTTAGAAACACATAGCTCTCCTGTCCCTGTTTAGTATGCTTGATTGAACCTGAAGTTAGCTAAACTCTCATAACTGTAAAAATGGCCTAAAATGCATTTGTATGGCTTTTATGTAGCATTTTTCAAGTCTTGTGCTCAGCATTCAACATGTTTTAAATCACATCTTTATTTAGCTCATATTCACACCTACAGATGTACCATTTTCAGTTTACAGCCAATTTATAATCATCATTTAACCTAATATGCACGTCTTTAGAGAAAAGCTAAGGGGGTACAGGAAGACCATGTGGTGTTCGTTATGGTGAAACCACATTTTGAAATCACTACATGGATGAATATACTTGAATTTTTAGGTAGTTCCTTTTTGTTTAATTACACTATTCAAGAAACAGTGTACGTCATGCTAGAAAGCTCGTCTTTTCCAGGGATGCCAAATTTTAGCTATCTGTTGTAGGAAGATAAGAGGGCGTGAAAATATTTTATTAAAACCCTTAAAGTTGAAAAAAATATTTTATTATTAAAGCTAGATTATTTGAAACAACTAAAGAGTGTTAATAGAAGTTTTTGTTTTTTTTATGTGTGATAGTGTAATTAGACTTTATGCCTATGTATTCACTCATTGACATAGGTTTAATTAATTTCTTGCTGTTCACAAGTCTGGGAAGGTTTATCAAACGAAAGTGGCAGTGTTTAGTTATCATGCACCGCTTCATGGTTAGCAAAAATGAAACTTGGCATAAATTTTCCTTTTGTCTTACCAACTGTCAAAAACAGGGGTGAATGGTGATGATTTGTGTTGGCAGTCACAGGACCTGGGTACGTTACATTCATTGAGTCAACCATAAATTTGGTACTCAGACTGAAGACATCAAATATATGAAGCAAATTATATGAAATTATGTACCAAAGGAAAAAAATGGATAAATAACTAAATATGTCTTATATTGTTTCTGTTACATCACAAAAATGTTACCATTTCTAACGTTCAACAAGTCAAAGCTGGAAAATGTTTTTTGATATGAGGGAATGAAGGCATGTTGTGTGTGTTTGTTCATAGGTTTTGCCCTGTTTTGATAGCTGTGGTCACACCAAAGATAAAGTTTATTTCTTCATTTCTCTCTGCATGGTTTTAGCAGCATCAAAGTATCAAAGTGTGCTTGATTAGAGCAAAATGTATCCAAAATGCGGCCTTTGTATAAATAGACACCTACAGACTTCAAAGAAAAGAAAGGTGGGCTAAAATTCATGCACAACAATATGAGAGACTGATAAAGTATACAGAAAACAAGGATGGGATGACTTTAGTTTTTGACACAATGCTTCTGCAATTTGTATTTATCACTACACAAGGACAAATAATAATGTGTAAAGTGTCTTTGGTTTTCTGATGTAGTGCATCTTGAACGCTCTGCATTATTTTGGATGCTCTCAAAAGATTTTGTGTGACTTTGAACTGTTTGAAACTGTGAATTTATAAAAGTTATAGATTTGAAATGTATTGTGAATGCAGTTTATAAGCTGGGTTTTAGCAAATTCACGAGTTTTAAAGGGTGTACTGCATAATTTATCTGCCAATAGTCATTGCAGTGATTTTCACGAAACAGGAAACTGTTATTTGTAAAAATATCCACACTGTGGACAGTAATGTTGCTATCTTTTTCATATTCTAGCATTTGATTTCTCCGTACAGAGGAGCAACAAAAACTATAACCCTTCAATGCAATCTATTTCTACCTTCTTTCCTCCAGAAATGGCTGAATACCAGCAGCCCACCCAGATAGTGACAGTCTCCAGCACTAATCAACACCCTGGGACTTGGAGCACTGGCCTCTGTGATTGCTTCAGTGATATGGGCACTTGTAAGTTAATAAACAGCAGTGATTTTTGCATCAACAGTCTCCTCAGACTTTTATTCAGAGGGTCTTCTGACCATCTGAAGTTAGGACTGAAGTCACCATATGAAACACAGGATGCACAAGCTAGTTGTTGAAGGAGAACTTATTCAACAGTGAAATAAACTTGTGTCTCTGCATATTTTTTTCTCTTCTGTCAAGGTTGCTGTGCCCTTTGGTGTTTCCCCTGCATGCAGTGTGATACAGCCAATAAGCACGGGTGGTGTTGCTGCCTCCCACTCTGTGATGGATGCTTCGTGGTGTCCTGCACGCTTCGCCAGTCAATCAGAGAGCGCCACGGCATCGCTGTAAGGCTGGGGGCGAGGGAGGGTCAAGGTTATTGTTGTTAGCTAAAAGCTAAACCGAGGAGTGAAAAACTATAGTACATATGTACTTTAAGAATATGTAGACAGTGAAAATAACACACTTGAAAGAGAAACATAGATGTGCAATGTAGAAATGAGATCAGAAGGAAAAAGGTCACATGTGACATGATATGTGGATGTAAATTATTTTGGATATTCTGAGTCCCCTTATAGCAATATTAGTTCCTAAATGTTGCCAATAAGTAATAAGTAGAATTTTATGAAATTTTGACCTTATTTGACCTTGCACAAAGGTCAGAGGTCCAAAGTAGTCATATTTACAGTGCCCATGTATCATTCCCTATATGCCTTCATGTTTTCAATTGGAACAATGGCAATAAGAAATATTAAATATCAAATTTGGAAACACAGAAAATTTACATAAATTGTCTGCATGTGCTTTGTGCGTGCAGACTCTTGTGAAAAATCAATAGCTTAATGGCAAATATATAAAACTGTACAAGATACAGCACTGTTCATTAAAAGTAATTATTGTCCAGAGTGAGCTGGCTTGGCAGACGTTTACAGTGTCAGTATGCTTCTTTTTATGTTGATTTTTGTAGGAAAAGCTTATCTTTTAAAACGAAATTGAATTTAAATAAAATAGTTTTTCACTCCTCGGTTTAGCTTTTAGCTAACAACAATAACCTTGACCCTCCCTCGCCCCCAGCCTTACAGCGATGCCGTGACGCTCTCTGATTGACTGGCGAAGCGTGCAGGACACCACAAAGCATCCATCACAGAGTGGGAGGCAGCAACACCACCCGTGCTTATTGGCTGTATCACACTGCATGCAGGGGAAACACCAAAGGGCACAGCAACCTCGACAGAAGAAAAAAAAAGTATGCAGAGACACAAGTTTATTTTACTGTTGAATAAGTTCTCCTTCAACAACTAGCTTGTGCATCCTGTGTTTCATATGGTGACTTCAGTCCTAACTTCAGATGGTCAGAAGACCCTCTGAATAAAAATCTGAGGAGACTGTTGATGCAAAAATCGCTGCTGCTTGTAGAGTTTGCTAGATTAACTTACAAGTGCCCATATCACTGAAGCAATCACAGAGGCCAGTGCTCCAAGTCCCAGGGTGTCGATTAGTGCTGGAGACTGTCACTATCTGGGTGGGCTGCTGGTATTCAGCCATTTCTGGAGGAAAGAAGGTAGAAATAGATTGCATTGAAGGGTTATAGTTTTTGTTGCTCCTCTGTACGGAGAAATCAAATGCTAGAATATGAAAAAGATAGCAACATTACTGTCCACAGTGTGGATATTTTTACAAATTACAGTTTCCTGTTTCATGAAAATCCCTACACTGACTATTGGCAGTAAATTTATGAGTACACCCTTTAAAACTCGTGAATTTGCTAAAACCGAGTTTACAAACTGCATTCACAGCACATTTCAAATCTATAACTTTTATAAATTCACAGTTTCAAACAGTTCAAAGTCACACAAAATCTTTTGAGAGCATCCAAAATAATGCAGAGCGTTCAAGATGCACTACATCAGAAAACCAAAGACACTTTACACATTATTATTTGTCCTTGTGTAGTGATAAATACAAATTGCAGAAGCATTGTGTCAAAAACTAAAGTCATCCCATCCTTGTTTTCTGTATACTTTATCAGTCTCTCATATTGTTGTGCATGAATTTTAGCCCACCTTTCTTTTCTTTGAAGTCTGTAGGTGTCTATTTATACAAAGGCCGCATTTTGGATACATTTTGCTCTAATCAAGCACACTTTGATACTTTGATGCTGCTAAAACCATGCAGAGAGAAATGAAGAAATAAACTTTATCTTTGGTGTGACCACAGCTATCAAAACAGGGCAAAACCTATGAACAAACACACACAACATGCCTTCATTCCCTCATATCAAAAAACATTTTCCAGCTTTGACTTGTTGAACGTTAGAAATGGTAACATTTTTGTGATGTAACAGAAACAATATAAGACATATTTAGTTATTTATCCATTTTTTTCCTTTGGTACATAATTTCATATAATTTGCTTCATATATTTGATGTCTTCAGTCTGAGTACCAAATTTATGGTTGACTCAATGAATGTAACGTACCCAGGTCCTGTGACTGTCAACACAAATCATCACCATTCACCCCTGTTTTTGACAGTTGGTAAGACAAAAGGAAAATTTATGCCAAGTTTCATTTTTGCTAACCATGAAGCGGTGCATGATAACTAAACACTGCCACTTTCGTTTGATAAACCTTCCCAGACTTGTGAACAGCAAGAAATTAATTAAACCTATGTCAATGAGTGAATACATAGGCATAAAGTCTAATTACACTATCACACATAAAAAAAACAAAAACTTCTATTAACACTCTTTAGTTGTTTCAAATAATCTAGCTTTAATAATAAAATATTTTTTTCAACTTTAAGGGTTTTAATAAAATATTTTCACGCCCTCTTATCTTCCTACAACAGATAGCTAAAATTTGGCATCCCTGGAAAAGACGAGCTTTCTAGCATGACGTACACTGTTTCTTGAATAGTGTAATTAAACAAAAAGGAACTACCTAAAAATTCAAGTATATTCATCCATGTAGTGATTTCAAAATGTGGTTTCACCATAACGAACACCACATGGTCTTCCTGTACCCCCTTAGCTTTTCTCTAAAGACGTGCATATTAGGTTAAATGATGATTATAAATTGGCTGTAAACTGAAAATGGTACATCTGTAGGTGTGAATATGAGCTAAATAAAGATGTGATTTAAAACATGTTGAATGCTGAGCACAAGACTTGAAAAATGCTACATAAAAGCCATACCAAATGCATTTTAGGCCCATTATTTACAGTTATGAGAGTTTAGCTAACTTCAGGTTCAATCAAGCATACTAAACGGGGACAGGAGAAGCTATGTGTTTCTAAGAAATCCTAAATTTGGCATGCAGTTTATTTCTCACGTTTGAAGCTGCTATCTGAATTCATTTATAGCGCAGACAAAGCGACGTCAGTAGCCAATATTTCGTTGGGTACTGTGCCTAAGATGCTATCGTGTAAAGGGTGTTTTTTTAGTTGTAGTGCATTACATGTTACACAAAACCCAACAACTAACATTTACCAAACTCTGCGCTAATGCAGATTAGTTGTTTGACAGAATAGTGGCTAAAATGAGTTTAAAAGGCTAAACCGTACCTTCCTTTGTCCTCGCTGTGCTGACAGCAATGATAATTATCACACATCCAGATCATGGTTTTTTTGAAGAAAGTACAGTTTTCCTTTAACTAACTCACTGCAGCTTACTGATGATAAAACTATACACCAACCAGTATCATGTGTTCACAAAGACCTCACTGTTTTAAGATGTTCATTAGTATAAAAAGATTTTATTACCTTTTCTCTGGTTCTGTAGGCTTTGAAGATGAGAGTAAGAGCGAGAGGAAAATGTAACTACAAACTGTGAGAGGTGTGGTGGTGGGTGGGCTGAAGTTTTCCTGAAAATGAAACTTAAAATCCTCTGCAAGGAGAAACACAGTTCCACGTACTTTCAAATCTGTGTACATGCACGGCTGCATAAAAAGGAAGACAGAAGTGAACTTCCAACAAAGAAAGCGTTAAAAGTACAAGTTATGGTCAGTGCCAAATTTAATGTTAAAGTATTTTATTCTCATCATTATATTATTTGCTCTGTAATTAAACCTTGATTGATGTAGAGTATTTGAGTTGTACTCTGTGTGGTGTAAACACAGGAGCTGCATGTGTCTGAATGCAAAGCTGTTTTAGAAGAAAAACAAATTGCACAGATTAAACAAAGCCTCTACAGAACAATGCAGTTGACATGACTGATTGTTAACGCCCATTGTTGTTTTGCACTCTGTCTGTATGCTTCCTGGAACATTTTGTGGTTTCATGTGTGACTTGAAGTGTGGAGAACAACCACAGATTGAGCTGATGTGTAGAATCTAACAATGTTTTTAAAAACCGTTCACGTACAATGTCACTACTTGAGTTTTATTAGATCTAACTTTCGATACGGTAGACCATAATACTCTCCTAACAAGGAACATGAAGTTGGCCTTAAAGATAATGTTCTTTAATGGTTTAAATCGTATCTATCAGACAGATCCTTCTCTGTCACCATGGGGAAATACTCTTCCTCTTCTGCCCCTGGTAATTGTGGTTGGCCTCAGGGGTCCGTATTAAGCCCCATGCTGTTCTCCCTGTACATGCTGCCCTTGGGACTCATCTTTAAAAAACATAACATCGCCTATCACTACTATGCAGATGATATCTAAATCTACCTTCCTCTAAATTTGGATGCCATGTCCCCATTCTCGCCTTTGTTCGAATGTTTACAGAAGGTTAAAGACTGGCTATCCCAGAATTCTCTTAACTTAAATGAAAGCAAAACAGAAATTATTGTTTTTGATAGCCACGTTCCCCTTGGCCAGCTAACTGATACAATGGGGTCTTTTGCCAACCACCTTTCTCATTCTGTCAGAAACCTTGGAGTGCTCATGGATAGTTCTTTTAAATTAAACAAGCAAGTATCCACTGTGCTAAAAACCAGCTTTTATCAATTACCCCAAATTTCCAAAGCTAAGTCCTATTTACCACATAAAGAACTCGAAAACTCATCCATGCCTTCATCACTTCTAGATTGGACTATTGCAACTCTCCAACTCTCCCTCCTTCAGAGCCTGAAATTAGTCCAAAATGCAGCATAACGCTTCTTAACCAGCACCAGAAGGCATGAGCACATCATCCCTGTCCTCTCAAACCTACACTGGCTTCAAATATCGCATTGATTTCAAAATCCTTCTGCTCACTTTTAAAATTCTAAATAACCTGGCCCCAGCTACTTAACTGATCTCCTTGATCCGTACAACCCAAAGAGAGCACAAAGATCCTCCAGCCAACTGCTCCTAATGCAAGGTCTCGTTTAAAAACCAGAGGTGACTGTGCATTTGCCATCGCTGCCCCTCGACTCTGGAATAATCTCCCAGTCGAAATCCGCACATCGTAATCAATTCAATCATTCAAATCTCGCTTAAAAACACACTTGTTTAACTTAGCTTAGCTTTCATTCAGCCTGCACTACACCATGTAAATGCAATTTTAAGTATAATTGTACTATTTGTTCTTTGTTCTGCCCGCATTGTGGTTTTATTGTGAGGCACTTTGATGTACACCAAGTCTTTTAAATGTGCTATATAAATAAACTTTGACTTGAGTCTGTTAGGCTGTAAAAAAACAAAAGTTAAAAACTATCACCACACCAGCAGCCACATAACAATACTCAAATATATCCCCCTGAGAACCGAAGAAACAAGGATCTTTTGGTTTAGCTTTTTTTGTAAAGTCCTGCTTATGTGAGCTAAAAAGGGCCAAACACATGAGATATCACTGGAAAGGCCAGGGTGTCCTCTTTTGAGCACAATAGGACTTATTTGGGTAGCTCAAATACGTCACCTGGTTTTCTCTCACTCTAACCTCTGGTCTGTCTCAGTTAAGCTGCCCACCTAACACTAGTTTTTATTTGTATTTTTTTAGAGTCGTGGCCCTGGTGTTATGTATGGGTAAAATGTGAAGAGGCACTGTTGTTACCAGCTCTCAGACATTTCATAGCCTTGAAAGAAATCACGAAGGTGTAGAAGAATCGGATGTGTAGAGTTAATGGAGCAATGATAAAATGTATGTAACACTAAACAAGTGAGTACTGGGTCTGATTGATTTCCTTTGACTGTGTTTTGTCACCTTTAAAACACCTGTAAGGGTGTAAGCATGTATGTGGGCTACTTCCTATTTTTTTTTAAGAATCCTTTCCTGTCAGCATTTATTTAAAGTGCACTTTAACATACTGTTAAATTACATTTGCATGCCTGTCTTGCACAAAAGCATTGATGCATGAAAGTGATGCATCTACAGCCCTTCCTGGTTTCTTACTTTCCTTTTCACAAGCACCAACAGACAGATGTACAATCTCTGTCTCAGTTGGTGCACATCAGACAATACATGAAACTCATCAAACCCACAGGGCTGATCAGAAGATTCTAATCTGTCAAAGTGTTTGTGCAAATGTAGCCGAGTGGTAAATTAATAATAATATTTTCCATTTCAGTTAACCAAAAATCCATTTAAGGTTCAAGAAGGGGTCTTAAAATGTTGCTTCTTTGTTTTCATGTATGGTAAGACAAGAATGTTACTGGGTAATTTAATGTTATTGCTTGTGCTATTTCTTTGGTTATCTGCATGCGTGCACTTGAAGCTGTTAATTTTATAGATTCGTGTAGTTGCATACTGTGGTCACTGGGGGGTGGGGAGTGGGGGGTGGGGGGGCACAGTGCTTAAGGGTTAACTGCAGTTTTCCAAAAAAAACTTAACAAGAAATGCATCTTGGGACTTCCTGTTTACTTTTCTTTTTGTTGTGGATGTGGAACGGGAATGTTGTGGAGGAGTTAAATTGTTGGTAAGAAATTGTTAAATATGCACATAACTCGTTGAAACATATTGTTATAATTGTAGTATTATTTTTATACTTCACAACAACAGACATCTAACGAGACGTGTGGTTTCTACCATTTTTTTCACATGGCTGTCGCTCCACTCAAATGTCTTCAGAAATGAAAGTGTCTGATCTCCATCCTCTGCCTCTCAAATGATTTCCCTCCAAATTTAGTATTAGTCTTTAACTCCGCCTTTCTGGCTGTCTGCTCTGAACAGGCTTCATCAGGTCTCAACAGTCTTTTAGTTATTTTTAGGAAGTGACATCTCTGCCGTGGTGGCATTAGTCACTGAGCGAAAAATGTAAGGCCACTTTTTTTTTTTACATTCAACACACATAAAAACAACAGTTGAGTACAGAAAGCCTGTCACTTAACTATAAAGGACTGAAGGGCAGGCCAACACTGCCCTCTGCAGCAGTTGTTGTTGATAAAGCTCATGGTTAATATAAAGTCTCCTTATCATTGCTGAAAGGGCTGAGTTGACCATTTAGCAGAGGGGATCTCACTTTCCTTCCGCAATTCATGGCTGGAAGTTTTCCTGAAGTGTGTTTAAGAGCTGTTGTTTTAAAAGCGGTCTATGCCGTGACAGTTAGATTGCCTGAATGCAACCTGTCACAACATTATTACCAGGAGAAATAAAATGCGCTCCTCTTCAGATTAAGTATGTAGGAAGATGGTGATGAAGCTAAATTAACAGCTACTCCATTTCTTCCAACCTTTACCTCTGTTTTTTCTTTTTTAATGTTAAGGATCAGAACACTGTGTGCCACTCCAACAGGTTCAAACACAACCAAATTTAAATTAACTTGTATTTGTGTGAAAACTTAAACAAGTGGACAGCAGAGGTGGAAAGTAACAAATTACAAATACTCTGTTATTGTATTTAAGCAGAATTTTCAGGTATCTGTACTTTATTTCAGTATTTGTTTTTCTGACAACTTTTTACTTTTACTTGCTACATGTATTTTCTACCCCTTACATTTTCAAAACAGGCTCGTTACTTTAGGCTCATTTAGTATAAGTCAGCCTAAAGGAGTGCGAGTATCCGTAGGTTGTGTTCACGGTACTTCTTTCACTCTAGCTAGCACAAAGGAGAGGAAGCACACTTTTATAAGTGTCAGGTAATTCCAAACATCAGCAAACACACAATCTGTTGGTGTGAAGCTTGGCACACTGTGCGTTGTTAGCTAAAGGCCCGGCTGCTGTATTTCACAGAGGGAGAAAAGAGTGAGAGCTAACCTCACTCAGAGATGAAGGAAGAGATAAGAAAAGACAGGAGAGGAAGAAGAGAGAGTAGATTTAAAGGTGAGGACTGATCAGCGATGCTTAGAAAATATTTTAAGCTTACATGTAATGTCATTGTTTTAATCATATATTATATATTCCTGCAAAACAAACTATGCCATACTAACTTTGTGTTATTCAAATCTAAAAATGTGCTGTAGTTTGTGCCTGCCACATGTCCTTGAAGTACCCCACTTCTCGGGAGAAAGTGGAAGGTGATGCGTGTCTGAAAGCGTCTCGGTGCAAAGTATGCACAGCAGACTGACAAACTGCAAAATATTTTTGACACTATGATGTTTTTTTGTAGATAAAGACCAATTCTGATGTATATTCTTATTCGGTAACCTATCAGAATAATGCATGACAGTAAGTGCATTTTAATAGTTTTTATTTTAACAAAGGCTAAACTCAGATCTGAAGAAGAATTCAATTACAATGACAGCGATGATTGTATGAAATAGAAGGATTTTATTTGTCACAATGAAAGCTGGTCTCAGATACCATCCAACACATTAATATGCCCACAAAACTCTAAGCATCTGGTTTTAACAGTAACATTTGCTCTCAACCCACTAAGTAAAACAGTCACTTCCTATCAACGCATGGCCTATGTGGCGACCATCATTGCTGTGGTGGGCCGCTGCTGGTGATTTTACAGCTGTCGTCACAGCAAGAGCCCTGCAGGATGGAGAAGAGGAAGAAGAGAGAGAGAGAGAGAGAGAGGATGAAGCAGCACGTGTTACTGCGGTTTAATTTGCAGCTGCCATGGTTGTTTCTGTGTAAAATGTGGGGGAATGCTACAGTACCAGCAACAAAATCGGCATCAGAATGTAGAGGGCCTGTTCAGTTTGCCTTTTTACAGTGAGACATAAGAGATGAACAGATTTTCTCCTCTAATTTGGAGGTCACCCAACCCCTTATACCCTCTATATGTTCCTTTCATGCAAACATGTCACAAAACGCAGTATCCAGTTCACCTCTTTCATGGCACTACATGATATAGATATCAGTTTGCTGGTTACAGTGCAACCCATAAGCAGTGTTGGGAAGGTTACTTTTAAAATGTATTCCATTACAGATTACAGAATACATGCCCCAAAAT
>NW_024582621.1:818933-821577 GCF_018398535.1 Haplochromis burtoni
AGAGAGAAAGACATATATCTATGTGTAAAGTCTTTGTAGTGATTTTATGTTCCCTTCTTAAATCTGAGCCTCCATTTCTCTTTCCTCCAGGCATGGCCGTCATCTACCAGTAGCCCACCCAGCTGCATTTTTATATTTATGTTCATAACATCAATAATAATGTAGATTTTATGAGATCCACAAAAAGTGTACTGAAAATGATTGAAGGTTCCTCTGTGTGCACATCCTTCCTCTCACCCTCAAGAAGCTCCAAGCTGTCTCATCAGCCTTAGTATTAGCTTATGGGCAGTGTTGGGGAGTAACGGAATACATGTACCGCCGTTACGTATTTAAAATACAAAATTCCGTACAGTTACTGTTTAAAAAGGTGGTATTCTAGAATACAGTTACTTTGTTGAAATAAATGGATTACACTGGCGGTACTTCCTGTTTCATTATTGTGCGGGTCAGGACTGTTTGGGTTTTGTTTGACAGCTACGTTCTGTTGTTCCAGGCGGCAGCGTTACGGTTGCCATGGTTACAGGGCTGACGCTCTCTCTCTCTGCGACTGTTTTTCCTGGGTGAGAGAGCGCCTTTTGTTGTTGTTGTTGTGCTAAGCTAAAGGCAGAATGCTACAGGCATAGCTCTAAAGAATGTAGCATCATGGGCAGTGTAGTCCGTGCTGCAGGGAGAATGGACTGCCATACACGTTATGTGTCTGTGAGCGAGGGAGGGAGAAAAAGGGATGAAAGTACGAGTTGTCATCGAGCAGAAACAGGGAGCTGGAAGCATGTAAATATAATAATAACCACTGCAGCCAAGAAGAGAGCCTGACGAGCCCAGTTGTAAGTAAGCTATTAAGACTCGACTGTACACCTGTGTTCGTGTTTTCCTCCGAAAACAATAAGTTCCGTTGGAGCAGCCTTTCAACGCCTCTCTCTGTCTCTCGCAAGAAAAGTTGACCCACACAACAAAGTAAAGCTATTTTTCGGCTACGAGCCGACAGGGACCCCGCCGTATTAGTCAGAGGTCCCTTTACTACAGTTCGGAGTCGCGGACCTTCAGTAATAGTAATAAATCACACAGCAATAGTACATTCACGTTGTTGTAAAAAGCATGATAATATATTAAGTAATCCAAAGTATTCGATACGTTACTTCATTGAGTAACGTAACGGAATACGTTACAGAATACGCTGATCAGGGCTCGTCGGGGGAGCTACTTAGGAGAGTCTTGGAGCTCCCACCGACGCGGGATCATTGAGTGATCTTACCAAGTCAGTGTGTGTTAGCTTAAGTCTGTGCTGTTCATATATGCCCGCGGAGGGTTAGTGTTGACGGCTGCGTCTCTGGTTTCCCTGCAGGAGGAGGAGTGGTCCGGAGGCAGCACGCACGGGGGTGCGGAAACACTACAGCGGGGAGCACGAGCACGGGGTTCGAGGGAGCAACGGGGAGTTATTGTATTTACAGCCTTTTCACTGTAAATAAAGAGCACTGTTTGCATCGCAGAGCCTGCGTTTTGGGTCCTCCTTTCCCCACATCCCCACGGTCTGCCAGCCAGACCGTGACACTTTGATTATAATTGCTGGTGTTCCCTCAGTTAAACATTATTTTCTATGTTTGCATGCTACTTAGATACTAGCTTGCAAGGGCTGCAATTAATTTAAAAGCTGTTTGTTTTAAATTTTTATTATGTTGCATTGCCTTGTGTTTTTAAATATGTTACAGCAAAATCAATGAATTTGTGTGAGATGCAACATTCATCCTCTTGTGGGCTAATGCACAATCGAAAAAACAGGCTGGGAAACCTCCAAGGGCAGGTACGGACATTAGACCAGGGGTTGGCGACCGCGAGCTGCAGGCTCTTTTGGCCCTCAGCTGTGGCTCCTGCAAACTTTGGGTGAAAAAATAAAACTAAGAAAAATTTCATGTTACAGACATAACCTTCCCTTTAATACAACGGAGTATTGGGGCCACATTAAGAAAAATATTTTGACCATTTTGAGAACAAATTTGAAATGTCGAGATTACAGTTGTTGTTTTCAGACAAACTGCCACAGTTGCAATGCCCTCTGAGTTAGTGAAATACTTCAGAATCTGTTTTAGTAACAAGGACGCAAATGATTTCTCTTTTAGCATATAAACACAGTGTAGTGATCAGTATAAGGATGTTGAAAAGATGGTTCATCTGGTCAGAAGGAAAAACACAAGAGTTTGTGTAACCTTCTTTCTCTTCATGTCTCCACTTTGCTATAAGTTGATCCAGACCACAAAGCTAGCTAGCAGTTACTTGCCAAACTCAAGCCAGAGGTCTTTCTGCTACGGTAGTACGATGAAGTCCAAACACCGCTTGTTCCTGACCGACGACACTCTGCTGTCCTGCATGAATATTAAAGTGACTTCTTACAGCTCTGATATGGCAAAGCTCTGCAGTAATGTTTAGAAACAGAACTCACACTAACCTAATTTTATTCTAAAATTATTGGGCCTCTGCTACGTTTTATTTATTTGAAAGTGGGCAATTATTTAGCTGTGAACTCAAATAGACAAAATACAAAATTATGCTTTATGTAAAAGTAGGCCTCTACATGCCAGTGTTGTTTTTTCTCCTCTTCAAAGCATTTGTTAAAAGGTTCTTAAAATAAAAAGACCTCTTATTACATTTG
>NW_024582621.1:836962-838071 GCF_018398535.1 Haplochromis burtoni
GAGTCTCTCCGGGAGAAGTCCAAATAAATACAATAAAAGCATGCAACACTAAAATACACTCAACATTAAAACACAAGCATGCAACCACTCGATTATAAAAATCCTTCTTCCCTGGATGATAGATGCAAGTAGATGAGGCAATGAAGACATAAAAATACAAAGCAGCTGAGTGAACATGCATTTCCAAAATGAGACATGTTCACTTCAAAGCTGCAACTTTTTGGCATAGCATATCAATCTGTTCATTATACTATTGCTGCCTTTACTGCAACTGTATTGTATGGCTGCAGATGTCAAAGGACCATAAGACCATAATCTAATCAAGGCCATAATGCTGATTGTTACAAATTGATAGTTTTTGAATGCCAGCTACAGAGTTTGTCTGCTTTACACTACCACACAGTGCAAAGTTAACGGATGACTGAGAAAGCACAGATTTAGGGTTGAAGAAAACTGCAACAAAGTATTTGGTGCATCTTCTGGACAGAGAAAAGAAGATAAGGATGACTTGGTGAGGAAGTAGAGGAAAGTATTCAAAGCCCAACACTGCCCTCCACAGCAGAACAGATATTAGCACAGCCTCACCTTCTCTCTTTCTAACCTCTAGTCATTGTTGATAAAGCTCATGGTTGACATAAAGTCTCCTTATCATTGCTGAAAGGGCTGAGTTGATTATCATTGAGTTGAGGATCTCACTTTCCTTCCTCATTTCATGGCTGGAAGTGTCCTGAAGTGTGTGTAAGAGCTGTTGTTGTAGCAGCAGTGCCATGACAGTTAGATTGCCTGAAGGCACCCAATCACAACATTATTAGCAAGGAGAAATAAATTGTGCTCCTCTTCAGATTAAGTATGTAGGAAGATGGTGATGAAGCTAATTTAACAGCTCCTCCATTTCTCCCAACATTTACCTCTCTATGTTTTTTTTATGTTAAGGATCAGGGGACTGTGTGCCACTCCAACAGGTCCCATTCCAGAGGAGTGTTAGCGTTTGAAACTAGTGATGTGTCTGCTGTGGGCTTACTGGTGTGTTTGGTCTGCAGCAGGATTTCTTGCTGTCCTTAGAGGTATAAGAATTAAAACACAAGTGAAAACTCTCTAAGGCTGTTTTT
>NW_024582621.1:838363-841372 GCF_018398535.1 Haplochromis burtoni
AGCAATCAACGTCCACTCCATGAATTAGTGTCAAACACCAGCAACCACGTCAAGAGCAGTTGTGGAATACAGCACGAGTGTCATGGTCTGGGTGAGTGCTGGGGTCTTCATCTGACTTGCTGTCTCCACCTGTGGGCGGAGTGGCTGCACTCTGGCGCGTCTCCACAACTGCAAGCAATTATGCTGCCGGCTTTTAAGACTCACCACCGCTCACCACTAGTCCTTCTGCTAGCCACAGTTAGTGCTGGCCACCACACTTTTGTTGAGAAGAGTTTCCCACAGAAAGCAACTGAGCTGTAGTTTGTTTCTACAGCCTTTCAGCTAACTCCATCCGTGACAATACTCACCTTCATCTTGTTGCTTCATAGGCTCCAGTTCACTCTACTCACCCACCTGCCCTCCGGCCACAGTCATGGCAGTCCACCGATTCCCTGCTCTGGAGTCTGGCTGCCTCACCTGGACCGCTCGACCTCCCTCAAACACCAGTTCTCTACCTGCAAAGTGTAAGCCTGAAAGACTCTGCTTTGATTTTTCTTCTCTGGATAGCATGTCTTTAACCACTGAATCTATTCTCCTCTCTTTGCAGTGTACTGAGACTCCCGGTTGCATCTCCTGATGCCCATGCCCTTCCTCCTTGCCCTGAACCAAAGCTTACAAAATGAATTTAGTTTTCTCTCATGTTCTATGTTCTTGTAGGTTCTATATCACAGATTATATAACAGATCTGGGGAGTCATAGTTCATGGTCTTGCCTTTGCAATTTCGTGTTTTTGTGCAATAAAATCCGGTAATCAACACCTACCAGTGCCTTTGAGGTCTGCTACTGAGTCTATTTTGTGGAGCCTTGACCGTGAGACCAAGTCCCCTACTCGTGGGTCTTCTGCGTCACACACCCATGGGGAGACACTTTTAACAGATTTCTGAACACATATAGTTAAAGTTTCTTTTAATCCCAATCGTGAAGGGTAATGGGGTTTATATTTGTCAAGCACGGTCCCAAGTCACCCTGATTGTTCTGTTTCCTCCTCATTCTCAAAATCCAATGGCTGAAATGTCATGGACAAGTGAACTTGTTGAAATTGAGGAAATTGGTAAAGATTTGCACCACCGACTTTTACATCCAAACTGCCTGCATTTGCCATGAGCTCCTGGATGGTGTGTGGGTTTAAGATCATCACACAATGGACTGTGGATTGCCGCCTACTTTGATTGCTGTACACACACACACATACAGAGAGTTGCAGTTTATCCTTTGATGCGTGGGGCTTTAACACTCGCTCCGCCACTGCTCGCGCTGACACCTTCTAGCCTTGTGTCCCTTTAGTCCGCATCTGGACTACACAGTTGTGCACTAAAGGAAATACACAAGTTCGTATTCCTGGCTACTCGCTCGTTTGTACTTTCACACGCAGGTTTTGAGACCCGGTCGTGCACGTTGCCATCTGATGTTGTAGCAAGCATTCTCTCAGTGCTCTCGTAGCTCCATAGCTTTCGAATGGATTCGGCAAAAGTCATTGCAAATTCACTTTGTGTGACATGATCCTGGCACTTCTTGCGAACCAGTGCTACACATTGCCCCTCGCTCAATGGCTCACCAGCGGTGGCGCCCTAGGTGGCAAAACACTTCACTTTCTCTAGGCAGTCTTAGCTACTCTGCGCCCATAACCTGTTAGCAGAGGTGGAAATACGCAGGAATTCTGGCGCGAATATCTAGACTGCTCCGAGGACAACTGTGGAGGAAATAAACACACAATAGCCACAATCCATTTTCTCACTTGAACTCATTCGCAAGAGAGAGAAGCTTTATTGACCATCACCAGCATATACATGAGCATCACATGTCAATCACAATGCATCTTATCCGCTATTTCCACCTCGCGTTATATACTCTCTGCAATAACGCACACGTTTTCTGCGTGTGTGTGCTATAATAAATAAAGATGTCCTTCTTACACTTGAGAGTATATTTTTATCTGTGTCATCACTTTATGAAAACTCTGAAACTTAACAGACAAATTCTCGTGGGTAACTCTTCTTTTAAACCGAGCACACGGATAATGCTTGGACGTCCAACTCCATGCGTCTTTGCGTTCAGCCTTCACACAGGGGGCAGGTCAACGGTGATCCTTCGAACTTGGCCATCTCTCTGTAACGTGAAAGTGATCCCAGGCAGCTGAATGGTCAGAGTCAGAGGTGGAAGCCTGGTCGTGACCGAATACAGAATTTGCCCGCAGGTGCAGAAAACTCTGCTGCTCAGCCAGTGGAGGAAATGCTTCATGTCAATGAGAGCGCGCACCGCGCTGTCACTGAATCGATTCAGCCACGCGTTTGGGTATGACATCGTGGTTTCACACCAGTGAGGCTGTGCTGCCAGCAGTTTGTCCGAGGGTGTAATGCTTGCAGGAGCTGAGTGGATTTGTTTTCAAGCCGGCTCCGACACTTCTTCCTCACAGGACTTCTGTCTAGTGAATAATGAAGGATGTTAATACGCTCTTTAGTTGAAGTACGGTACTGGGTTGCTGTGAGCTTTAAGACTTTCTCCTCGCAGGTCTTCTATCTCGTGGAGTTTGTCCGAGGGTGTAATGCTTGTAGCAGCCGAGTAGGTCTGAGACTTCCTCCTTGCACGTCTTCTATCTGGTGAAGTTTGAAGTATGTTAATATTGGGCTTTTGTCGAGCGCCGTCCAGGCTGGCCTGTTTCCACCTCGTTCTATGGCTCCACACTGGTATTCCTGTGCGTTATGTGTCGTTTTGTGCTTTGAGCCTCACTCTTTACGGGTATGTTAATACTGTCTTTTCATGAAGTGAAGTTCCCCGCTGCTCAGCACGACCGAGTTGAGAGGCTGTTGCGGCCGTGTCTTCGTTGTATGTTCGGCGAGCAGGGTCGCTTTTTGCTGTATGTCCTCCGACTTGCTGTAATGCAAGTCAAATACATGATGATTTGTCTTTTCATGAAGTGAAGTGAAGTTCCCCGCTGCTGAGCGCTCCAGCACGACCGAGTTGAGAGGCTTG
>NW_024582621.1:866364-867493 GCF_018398535.1 Haplochromis burtoni
GCACAGTGTGAGCACTCAGGTCCCATCAGAGCATCGGGCCGACTAGTGTGAGACCCTGTACGTGACCTACAAACTTCTAACCCCTGTGGTTCAATCGTACAGTTTGAGCAGGAGCTGAATAACGAGACTGAAAAATTTGCACAGTGTATGCCAAGCTTAAGGAGACAAAGACCTCAAAAGAAGGGGCCTCATCTTAGGAGATTAATCAGTCTTTCACTTGATCATTTTAGGAGTTTAAGCAGAGGAGGACACTAGCTGGCCAGCCAAACCCTGCTGCAAATGACATATTCAGGGTTTGAAGAAACGTGTCTCTACAGCTGAGCAAAAATGTACAACAAGCAACATATAATGGGTGAATATGAATAACTTTTTATTTCAGCAAACGTTAAATTTAACTTGGGAACGATTACAATAACAGTGACCATGTGAAATTATACAGATATTACTGGCCAGAGTGAACAAACATTCTCAGTTGTATTATATACCAAACAAGAAAACAAAACTCAAAGCATCTGGTTTTAACACAGACTCTACATATTGTATTGAACTACACAAGCATCAGCACTTTGAAATACTTAAAATGAACTTTAAAATACTGTTGGCCATCTTCACTCAACCAACAGCCAAAATGGTTACATCCTATCCACTGACAACTTGAGTGGTGACCACCGTTGAGGTGGCCGGCTGCATGTAGGCCCTGATCTTCACCTCACGATGCATCTGGCACCAGACACACTCGTAACACCAAATTATTTTACACCAGTCATCACAGCACGAACCCTGCAGGATGGAGAAAAAGAAGAGAAGAATAAGACATAACTCAACACAATGAGGCAAACATGGTGAAGTCCCCATGCTTGTCTGATTTAGAGTACTCTCATTGTTCACTTGCGAATGTGAACCAACAGTCAAGTAGTTCTTTGATGCTGTTATAAGAAGCTGGGTGAGTTAATAAAAGTGAATTTGTTCACAGCCGTAGTTTCCTGTTAAACAGATTTGAACAAACTGCTGTTACACTGTCTGTGTGTTTAATGAAGGCACACGGGGTATGTTTGAATGGTCAGTTTCACTTGATTGATTGATTGATTGATTGAATCTTTATTTTGAACATGTTGAAAAAGTACAACAA
>NW_024582621.1:867774-871889 GCF_018398535.1 Haplochromis burtoni
TCCATACATACGTATATACACATACGCACATATACACATTTTCAATAACCCCAGTAACGCCTCAAAGGATACACAACCTACAAATATATATACAGTATACCCATACCTACATACCTGTGCACCCGCACACACATGAAAATATTGGACAAGAACACCCTATCAAATCTCTACGTCTTCCCTACCCTGTAAAAACCATATCCTTAAACCGCTTTTTAAACTGTGCCATGCTCGGACATTGCTTCATATCTTTACTTAGTCTGTTCCACAGCTTCACTCCACACACAGAGATGCAAAAACTTTTTAATGTTGTACGGATACGAGGATGTTTTAAATTTAATTCCCCCCTTAAATTGTATCCCTGTTCCCTTTTAGAAAACATTTTTAGAATATTGTCAGGAAGTAGGTTATTTATTGCTTTATATATAATTTGTGCAGTGAGAAAATGAACCAGATCTGTGAATTTTAGAATTTTTGATTTTAAGAATAGTGGATTTGTCTGATCTCTGTAACTAGTTTTATGGATTATCCTTATGGCCCTTTTTTGTAATAGAAAGAAGAGAAATAAGAATGTGGGTGGCAGCTGTAATAATGTTTAGGAAAAAGAGCTTCTTTAATTATCTCCTTTAGCAAACAATTGACTGGAGCATCCTTTATGAAAGGAGAGGACAAAATGCCATCCCACAAGTCATAGCAACGGCTCATCCAACTATTCACGAAAACTATCCAGTACGCAGATCTTAATTATAACTGAATTTTCCGATTTGTGCCATAAGCTAGTGATTTTTCACAACAGCCTGCTAAACACATGAAGAACGTGCAGAAGATGTGTGTCAATTTTCTGTGTTACCAAATTTTATCAAGTTGGCAAAGCACAAAGCTCATCACAATAACTCATAAAGAAACAAAACCTTTACAGGAGTGTAGTTGGCTTACATCCACCAAGGAATTCAAGGTCAACTCAATGATGGTTGAAGATTTTTAAAAAGCCTTATAACATTGAAAATATGATCATTACATGCGTATGTATGTTCAGCAGGTATCTTCAGCACCTCCAACCTCTCCTTCAAGGTCATGAAATGGAGCTAATGGTCCAAGTGATTATAATGCTATACAGGGCTATTTATTAAAACTATATTTCTCATTGTCATTGTTCCTATTGAAAACATGTGCGCATATAGGGAATGATATATGGGCACTGTAAATATCCCGTTACTTTGGACCCCTGACCTTTCTGCAAGGTCAAATAAGGTCAAATTTTCATAAAATTCTACTTGTTACTTATTGGCAACATTTAGGAAATAGTACTGCTATATGGGGACTCAAAATATCCAAAATAATTTACATCCACATATGACATTTTTCCTTCTGACCTGATTTCTGCATTGTACATCTATGGTTTTCTTTCAAGTTGACCCAAAATGTGTTATTTTTATTGCACTATATATTCTTTTAAAAAAAATCAAAGAAAACAAAATATGAATTTATAAAAAAAATAAATGAATTTATAAAACTGTACAAAATACAACACTTTTCAATTATTCGGTGAGCTGGCCTAACGGAAGTTTGCACTCTCAGTATGCTTCTTTTTATGTTGATTTTTGTAGGAAAAGCATATCTTTTAAAAAGAAATACAATTTAAATAAAATAGTTTTCACCCCTCAGTTTAGCTTGGCTAACAACAATAACCTTGACCCTCCCTCGCCCCCAGCCTTACAGGGATGCCGTAGCGGTCTCTGATCGACTGGCGAAGCGTGCAGGACACCACGCAGCATACATCACAGAGTGGGAGGCAGCAACACCACCCGTGCTTGTTGGCTGTATCACACTGCATGCAGGGGAAACACCAAAGGGCACAGCAACCTCGACAGAAGAGAAAAAAAGTATGCAGAGACACAAGTTTATTTTACTGTTGAATAAGTTCTCCTTCAACAACTAGCTTGTGCATCCTGTGTTTCATATGCTGACTTCAGTCCTAACTTCAGATGGTCAGATACTCAAGACCCTCTGAATAAAAGTCTGAGGAGACTGTTGATGCAAAAATCGCTGCTGTTTGCAGAGTTTGCTAGATTAACTTACAAGTGCCCATATCAGCACAGCAATCACAGAGGCCAGTGCTCCAGTGCCCAGGGTGTTGATTAGTGCTGGAGACTGTCACTATCTGGGTGGCTGCCTGGTATTGAGCCATTTCTGGAGGAAAGAAGGTAGAAATAGAGATGCATTGAAGGGTTATAGTTTTAGTTGCTCCTCTGTACGGAGAAATCAAATGCTAGAATATGAAAAAGATAGCAACATTACTGTCCACAGTGTGGATATTTTTACAAATAACAGTTTCCTGTTTCGTGAAAATCACTGCAATGACTATTGGCACAAACGTTACGAGTACATCTTTTAAAACTCAGAAATTTGATAAAACCCAGCTTATAAACTGCATTCACAATACATTTCAAACCAATAACTTTTAGAAATCTACCGTTTCAAACAGTTCAAAGTCACACAAAATCTTAATCTGTCTTGAATGCTGAGCATTCAAGACAGATTAAGAGATATTTAGTGTTATTTATCCATCTTTTTCTTTGGTACATAATCCCATATATATTGCTTGATATATTTGATGTCTTCAGTTTGTATCTACAATGTAGAAAGTAATAAAAGTAAAGACTTTTGGCTGGTAGTGAATATACATGTGTGTGTGTGTGTATATATGTACACACACACACGCACATATAAATTTGAGCACAATAGGACTTATTTGGGTAGCTCAAATACGTCACCTGGTTTTCTCTCACTCTAACCTCTGGTCTGTCTCAGTTAAGCTGCCCACCTAACACTAGTTTTTATTTGTATTTTTTTAGAGTCGTGGCCCTGGTGTTATGTATGGGTAAAATGTGAAGAGGCACTGTTGTTACCAGCTCTCAGACATTTCATAGCCTTGAAAGAAATCACGAAGGTGTAGAAGAATCGGATGTGTAGAGTTAATGGAGCAATGATAAAATGTATGTAACACTAAACAAGTGAGTACTGGGTCTGATTGATTTCCTTTGACCGTGTTTTGTCACCTTTAAAACACCTGTAAGGGTGTAAGCATGTATGTGGGCTACTTCCTATTTTTTTTTAAGAATCCTTACCTATCAGAATTTATTTAAAGTGCACTTTAACATGGTGTTAAATAACATTTGCATGCCTGTCTTGCACAAAAGCAATGATGCATGAAAGTGATGCATCTACAGCCCTTCCTGGTTTCTTACTATCATTTCACAGGAAACAGACAGATGTACATTCTCTGTCTCATTTGGTGCACATCAGACAATACATGAAACTCATCAAACCCACAGGGCTGATCAGAAGTTTCTAATCTGTCAAAGTGTTTATGCAAATAATAATATAGGATAACAGGATGTTTTTACTGCTGAAACACTGAAAAACACGATTTAATATCATGCAAGGAATTCATTAATAGTATTATTTGTATACTTCTCTACAACAGACATCTAATGAGACGTGTAAGTTTCTGCCTTTTTTTTCACATGGCTGTTGCTTCACTCAAATGTCTTCTGAAATGAAAGTATTTCATCTTCCTCCTCTGCCTTTCAGATGATTTCCCTCCAAATTTGGTATTAGTCTTTAACTCCGCCTTTCGGGCTGTCTTCTCTTAACTGGCTTCATCGGGTCTCAACAGTCTTTTAGTTATTTTCAGGAAGTGACATCTGTGCCATAGCAGTTACATCTTGAGGTCAGCTTTGCATTACATGAGTCAATGTGATTGCAAAAAAGATGAACTGACATCTGCAAAGTGTCTCTTAAATTCAGTTTAAATGTGAGGCCACTTTTTTTTACATTCAGAATGAGAATGACACAACAAAAACAAACACACATAAAAACAACAATTATATACAGAAGGCCTGTCACTTAACTAAAAGCCCAACACTGCCCTCCACAGCAGAACAGATATTAGCACAGCCTCACCTTCTCTCTTTCTAACCTCTAGTCATTGTTGATAAAGCTCATGGTTGACATAAAGTCTCCTTATCATTGCTGAAAGGGCTGAGTTGATTATCATTGAGTTGAGGATCTCACTTTCCTTCCTCATTTCATGGCTGGAAGTGTCCTGAAGTGTG